>NW_006771758.1:1435148-1519749 GCF_000442215.2 Lipotes vexillifer
CTCTCCCGCTGCGGAGCACAGGCTCCGGACGCGCAGGCTCAGCGGCCATGGCCCACAGGCCCAGCCGCTCCGCGGCACGTGGGATCTTCCCACACCGGGGCACGAACCCGTGTCCCCTGCATCGGCAGGCGGACTCAACCACTGCGCCACCAGGGAAGCCCTAAATAACTTTTTATTTTGAAATCAAAGTTTTAAGAATAGTAAAGAGAATACCTGTATACCCTTTATCCATATTCACCAATTTTTAAGATTTTGCCATAATTACTTGTCATTTCCCTCCTCTTCTACTCTCTATTTCTCTGTCTGTGCGCACGCGCCCTCTCTCTCTCTCTCTCTCTCTCTCTCTCTCTCTCTCTCACTCACTCACTCATCTGATCCATTTGAAAGTAGGTTACATGACCCCTTTGCCTCAAGACTTAACTGTGTATTTTCTAAGAACAAGGTTTATTCTCCACATGGCTATGATATAGTTAGCGGATTCAGAAGATTTAACATTGAAACAATAATTTTATCTCCCTGTAGCCCATATTCCAATATTGCCAGTTATTCCGCTCCAGTACAGGATTCTATCCGGGATCATGTATTTAATTGTCATGACTCTTTACTCTCCTTTAATGAAGAGTTCCTTAACCTTTCTTTCCTAACAAAAATGACATTGGTACTTTTGAAGGTTATAGACAAGTTATTTTATAAAATATTCCTCAATTTAAGTTTAGCTGATACTTCCTCGGGTTATGTTTTCTGAGCTGGAAAATTACATTAAGTGATGCTGTGTCCTTTTCAGGGGGAAAACAATTTCTGTATGTTGCTCAATAGTGATGTTAATTTTGGTCACTCAGTCAAGGTGTTGTCTGACTCTTCTACCATATAGTCACTATTTATCTAATTGCAACTAATAAGCAATCTGTGGGGAGATACTCTGAGACCCCCTCCTCATCAGACTCCTCCCTGGATTTAGCATCTACAGATGATTGCTTGAGCCAGTCTTTACTATAATGGTTAAAAATAGTGATGCTCATCCCTCCCCTTCTCTTCAGAGTTATCAGTTTAAGCAAGAGCTGTTATTTTTTTTCTTTCCTCCATCCCTCTCTCATGGATTTTCATTTTATTCAGTGGATTGTAATCCATTACTGTCTGCCACTTATATCAGGACTCAAATTGTCACTGATGTAGCCAGTGAGAGCCCTGTGAAGCTGGCCTGTATCCTTTCGTCATGCCGTTTTATTTTTTTTCGCCCTTTCTGGCACAAGGTGTTTCAAGCTTGTCCTGTACTTTCATTGCTTCAGCCCTGGAGTCAGCCATTTCTGCAAGGACCCCTGGCTTTGGTTCTTTTTAGCAGTGGGACAGATTTTAAAAAGAGATTTTTTGGTAGATTAGAGAGATTTTTGTCATAATTAAGATGTTACTAGAACTTCTTACATGTAGGAACACCTACAGTACAGAGAGGTGGCACATGGGATAAAGACCTCTTTGGAAATGTGGTGGTATTTTTCTTTTGGATAATTAAAGTTTAACATTTTGTTTTCATATTTTTAAACCTTAAGAGAATAAGATTTGTGAAGGATGCTGCATTGCTATTCTCTCCTGCTATTCCCACATCCAGCAATGTAATTTGCTTTCAGTGGATCAATTAAGTATGAAAAGACAAAAATCAAAGCACTTGCTATACAAGTATATACATTGTAGATAATCTGATTATGTCAATAAAATGCTGTCACAGAGTACACTTTTCCTAATGGTATTTCGTGTTACAACCATCTACCTGTACTTCACATACTTTTTATTATATCTCCTGTTTGGCTTTTGAATTGTTTATACTAGCAGCTGATTACTGAGTAATTTAAGTCTCACTTAATTATGGCAGTACTGTTCTAATTAGAATGCTGGATGTTGGTGCTTTATTTAGTTAGCAAATGTAAAATACTTACGTTTGTGATATTTGTAGAAATAAGTATTGAAGATTAATTTCCTGTAGATAATCTTAGGATGTATAGCTTAAGTGTAGACTTATGCCTACTTTACCCCCAAACCAAATAGATAACTCATTTGGAATATGAAACGCTTTTGATGTAAAGTGGAAAAAACTGGCCATATGTTGAGAGTCTCATTTTCTGAACAATTAAAAAAATAACTATATATGCATAAGTGTTAAAATGCAGCAAAATTACACAATTTTAAATAAATAAAAGTAATTTGAATATTAAGAGTTAGAAGAGCTTGAGAAATTTGCTGGAGATACAACACTGGTGTTTGAATTTAACATAGGTAATATCCCTTTGGTCATGTTGAGATTTATAAGGAATAATTTGAAAATAATAACTACATAATTAACATTCCCTTTAGACTGATAACATTTTTCAGATGAGTTTTTTAGAATAAATGGTGATGATCATCTTTTAATGAATGAGTTATATTCTTAATGCTTAGATAATCTCTGATAGAGAAAACTCAAATTATAGTTACGCTTCTCATGTCAGATACTCATACAACAAAGAGAATGAGGTGTTGTACTAAGGATTGCAGGAAGCCACAGGACAACCTGGCTTATTCACTTAATGAATATTTACTGATCATCTGGAACTCTTTGAGATACTTGAAGTGTAGTTGTAAGCAAGTTTTGGTGGGAAGAGATAAAAAGAACAAGTAAGCAAAATAATTATGTATTTTTTGAGGGTTATGAAGAAAAGGGGCTGAAGTAGAGAATGATGAATGGGGCTGTTTTAATTAGGGTGGTGAGATGAGACCTGAGAATATGGTATCTACATTAAGACTTAAAGAATTTAGAGCACACAGAGTAAAGGAGGAGTGTTCCAGAGAGAGGGCATTATGGAGTGAGCAAAGACCCAGAGTGGGGAAAGAGCTGGTGAGAAAGTTAGAGAACAATATGGTAACATGTGGAAGAGAAGTGGTAGGCTCAGAGACTTGTAGGCCATTGCATGGAGTTTGGATTTATTTTAAGTGTATAAAGCCAGTGAGGAATTTTGATAAGCAAAGGAGTGAAATGATCTCACTTATGTACCTTACTCTTGGTTCTGAGTTGAATAATAGATTGAGGGTGGGGACAAGAGTAGAAGGGGGGCACTGGTTAAAGTCATGATTATAGCATAGCAGTTAGGAGTGTAAGCTCTGGACCTTTATCTCCGGAGTCAGACCATCTAGGTTCAAATACTGAGGTCACTAATGGTTGTGTGGCCTAGAGTGAGATAACCTCTTTGTACCTCAGTTTCCTCATCTGTAAAATGGGGATAATAATACTGTCTCATAGAGTTGTTAGGAGAATTAGATAAATTGTTTTTAAAGGGCTTAGACATTGCCTGGCCTGTAAAGTTACATAAGTGTTTAAGAACCAGTAAACAAATATATATGGCCATCTTATGGAATAGAATGTGAAGCAGGCAATAAAATGTGCTCATTTACCTCTGCCATTTGTGTTACTTTGGAAGGAACACACAAGAATTACTGCTATGCAGTCTTTGCTTTGCTCAGTTCTTCTGTGGTAATAGATTGTGCCAAGTGAGGGCCTGGTCCAATATGTATGAGTTTCAGTTAACAAGGTGCCATGCAAAGGGAGGGCTGCTTGTATATTAGAATTCTAGCATCTAGAGAAGTGAAATTCATGATGCTCTCAAATTCATAGTTGATACTGAGCATGAGTAGGAAGTTTAAAGTGTTTGAAGTTTTTTGGGGGTTTTTTTTAGCCTTAAATTTCATATTTAGCTCTTTACATGTTTCTGTGGGACACAGAAGTCCTATGCCAAGGTATCTTAACTTTTTAAGTCTTTGCTAGGGGTCAGTAAGCTAATTTTAAGGGATATAGTAAATTAACAAGTCTTTCTTGCTGTGATTCCAAAAAGCCTGAGATTGAAACATTCTATGTCAGCTTTTTAAAAAAGAAATTTTGTGAGGGTAGTATTTCTTATGTCATTCTCTTTTGTGTATTTGTTGGTCAGTGGGTGTTTATTTTAGTCCTCTCTATTCATATCTTAATCTCAGCTTCCTTATCTTCCATCCCCCCCTCTCTGTTACCAGGAGATCATAGATTTCATTTATGTATTCACTGGTCAGTTATTAAATACCCATTTTATGTGAGGCATTCATTGTTAGGCACTGAGAGGGAAACAAAAATGCATAACATGTAGTACAGTCAATTCTGATTATTTGAGGTAGTTATGTTTTAAAAAGTCACTGCAAACACTGAACCTTTGTTCATAGGGGAAATACAGGGTTAGATTCTTGTAGGCCTCTGGTCACATTTTCATCAACCAATTAGTAACCTTCTTTTATGTGTGTTTCTGTTTAAAGACGCCTTCTCTAATATTGTTGATTCATTAACATTGAACTCAGGGCCAAGTACACTATACTTCATGTCTTATCTAACATAGGTATATTCTCTTTAAGGCACATCATAAGCTTCTTACTTTTAGAAACACTAGACAGCACTTCAGCAGTCAGCTTGGGGGCCATATTAAACAATGAAATCAAGAAAAATCATAAAGATGTGAAAAAGCAACACTGAATAGACCAGAGAAAGGACGTTTGTTTACAGTACAAGAACTGAAACAAGAAGACAGAGCATCACCTTTTTGACCTCATCTGAGAATGCATGATAGATGACTCAAATGTTTTGCTGCACTCTTCACAAATGACCACAAAAGCACTGTGAATATTGATTTTGTGTTAAAAATACATTTCAGTGAGCAAATATAAACTAACAAATACAGAGTCCTCAAATAATCAACTTTACTTGCTTTTTAAAAACTTACATTTTATTAAGGGAATTAAGATAAATTCATACATAGCCGTTGTACGGGCAGAATATAATTCATAATGTTTATTTCTTCATAGGAGAGGGAGACTGTGGGCTGGAAAGAGTCAGGAAGTCTTCATTTTTGCATCTTTGTTTAAAACTAGGCTTGATTTTAACTGAAAGAAGAGGTGGGGATTCCAGGAGTGAACAGTTACTCAGGTAAGAAGTAAAGGGCATGTTTAAATTCCAACTAGTAATACAGTATGATTATCCTGTAAAGTAAATGAAACAGAAGTAGTGGGAGAAAAGGGTAGACAGGTTGAGTCCAGATTATGAGGTCCTGATCACCTGCATGATCAGTGAGGACATTTTTTAGTCAGAGGAAAGAAGCTATTTAAGGATTTTAATCCTTTTGTTTAATTAGTCAATAAATATTTATTAAACATCTGCTGTCACCAAGCCTGTTCCTGGTACTGGGAATTTTAAGTGAGTTAGACAGTTTGTGTCCTCTGGATATTTTCAGTCTAGAAGGGGAGACAGGCAAGTAAACAAACACATCCATTATATAGTGCACTGGTTTTAGTTTTAGTTCAAGGTAATAGAAAGCACATAATGTGCTTTGCTGTGTAGAGCACATAGGCAGATCCCCAGAGTTGAAGGAAGATTTCTTGGAAGAAGTAGCATTTAAGCTAAAATCTGATGATAAGGTGGGGTTAGGTCGGTGGGGGGGGTGGGATGTTTGGGCAGAGGATTTAGAAACAGAGGGAATAGCATGTGCAGAGACCTGGAGAAAATAACAGTGATGGGACTGAAGAAATAAATTGGTATCTCATATGAAGGAATGTGGACTTCATCTTGAAGGTAATAAGGAAGACTTTGCTGGATTTAAAATGGGAGCTGAGATAGATAGGATTTGTATTTCAGCAAGAGTTCACTTTGTTTCTAGCCTGTTGGAAGATAGAGGGGAAGCAGAGAGACTGGTTACAAGGTTGTTGGCAGGAATCCCTGTGAGAAATGGTGGTCACCCTGGACCAAGGTAGTGGCAGTGTGTGTAGCTAGAAGTGGATGGACATATTTGAGAGATACTTAGAAAATGGGGTTGAAAAGACCTGGGAATGGATTGGATGCTAGCTAGAAGACGGGAGAGAAGTAATCAATAGTGATGTTCAAGCCATAACCCAGGATGGTACTGTTCACTGTACAGGAGGAGAAAGATGTTTCAAGGGGAAGGTGGTAATGAGTTTGTGGTAGACTAACATGACCAACACTAAATATTAGGAAGATGAATCTGATTGTGCTTTGGAGGATGAATAAAAGGAAAATACACCTGAAATGGAGAGATTGTTAAATGCTTTTGTAGGAGTCTAGGCTAGAGGTAGTGCCTGTATTTTTAATGCAGATTGAACAGGTTTTGGAAATTAATGGGGAGTAGGCATTGAGGGAAAAGACTCCTGAAGATGACTCCAGACATCCCAACACCTGCACCCAGCCTGCCCAGCTTTATGATGTGCCCTGAGATTATATATCAGGATGAAAAACAGTGAAGCTACCTTCATGTTGCTACCTCTCAAATACATAGGAACTAACACTTTATTGTTAAAAAGCAGCTCTAATTTGTGAGAGTAATCTTTTTTTTTCCTACTCTTGGGACTTTCTTTTGGGGTATCTCACATATGTATTTAATTGATCCTTGTGAAAAATGTTAGCTCGGCATGAGGGAGCCTAGAAAAGCAGCTACCAGTGTGAGAGTAATGGGCCATGAGGAGAGGCCATCCATCTCTTTTCCTGAGCTCTTTGCTGTGGTTCTTCTTGTTCAGCTGTGCATTATAAAATATCATAAAATAAGTAAAATATATAGGAAATAAAGATGTTTAACATATGGTTATTAAATGAGGATTAAGAAATTAAAACTTGAAGCTGAAATAAAGTGAGAACTTTGAAGGGGTTGGAATAAAGTTTTAAAGTTTTTTAAAACCCAATGCAGAAAGGACTTTACAAAAAGAGTAAAACAGATGAGTCTTAAAATAATATTGAGGGAATTCCCTGGCGGTGCAGTGATTAGGACTCAGTGCTTTCACTGCCAGGGCCTGGGTTCGATCCCTGGTCGGGTAACTAAGATCCTGCAAGTTGCATGGCACAGCCAAATTTAAAAAAAGAAAAAGTATATGTATAACTTAGATCAACAATAAAGTTCAATCAAGAGTTTTTTTTAAGTGTGATAAAAATAAACAAGAAGGAAAGCAAGGTAAAAGGCTGAAAGCCAGTCAACAGATAAGAGTTTAAAAACATAAAAGGTTTCCATTAGGTTAAAAATGAGAAATAACAGATACTAAAAATAATGGTAAGGTAAAAGGTATCAACTGACAGTATTTTTGGAAGTTTGGAAAAAAGAGCCTTTTTAAAAAAATGCATCAAAGTGGGTTTCTTGGGACACTTTCAAAATGTCCCAAGGGAAAAGGTGTCTTGTCCCCAAAGTTTTAGAAATGTTTAATATAGTCCCTGTTGGAGATTCATAATGCACTTGAGAATAGTAAAGCCTCCAACAAGTGTTGCAGTAATAAAGTTGCCTTTGTTTTACATAACATTTCCTAAACCTTACCATATAACACATTTCTCACACAACACCTATTAATGTCTCCCAGAGTATTTTTCACAAAACACTAGAGTACTGTTTCAAAAGAAAATAAAAAATGAAAATCTTAACAGTTACAGAGCTACATGATAAAAAAGAAAAAGTCAGCTGGAAATAAGAAAATGGTTTTGGGTTGGGACTGGCATTCATTCCTTGGGTATGTCTCCTGTTGAGGCAGCAGTGTTCTGCAGGAGCCAGGGGGCAGAGAGCAACCTGATACCTTTACCTTCTGGCCCTCCATCCATAGCTGTCTTCTTAGAAAGCTTTTTATCTGTGCAGACAGAGCATTGATATAACACACAGGCTGCTGAGGCAGGGGAGTGCAAGCTGATCCTCCTCCAGCCAATGGACACTTACCTAGCAAGTGAAAAGAAGTTTTATATACAAGTACCGTTTTTCTTTTCTTTAAAAAAAGATCATGTTTTTTCATTGTGTAAGTGAAATTTTAAACAAATGTGCCTCCACCCCAACACTTCTTATGGGCTTTTTTCCTTTAGGCTTTGTCCACATGCACATGTGTTTTTATATAGTTGGTAGTGGTTAATGTTCATACAATTTTGTGTTGTGAGAGCTTTTTTCCTATGGCCATGAAAGGAAGAATTTCCTAGTGGTGGCTGCCTCTGCCTGTTCTATTGCTACATTGTTCCAAGCACCATTTCTGCAACATCTTGGAAGCAGATTTTCATTCTGCTTCCCGGAACCACTCAAAAAGTCTTCCCTTTTTCCAGCCTTCCCAAATCTTACTGCTGCCAGAGTGCCTCTCTGGAAAATAATAACTCCTTAGCATTGTGGGACTAGCCTATGTTGGGATAGCTTTTTTCTAAGCCTGTCGTCTGCTGCCCAGGTCATGTTAGCAGTGCTTATGCTAGAGAGACATTAGAAGGGCTTCCATATAAACCATCAAGACCTGTGAACATCCAGACATTTCCTAGTATAATGATTTTGCTCTTACAGAGGAAACAGGATAGAGAAACTGGGTGTCATGGCTTTTCTAACATCCTTTGTTCAGCTAGACACCTCATGGAGTGAGTTACATGGGCCTTATTTTTGGTACTTCGAAGCTCAGAATTCTGCAACTTTTTCAGTATCCCCAAATTGTAGATGTAAACTTCATGCTAAATATGTTTCTTCTTATAATAGCTTAGAAGTCTTTGTTTTTCGTGTAATTTGCTTTGGGATGTGTGGCTTCAGTAGCTGATATTTATGAGTTAGTTTAGTGAATCCACAAAAATTAGAGTCATTATCAGATGATGTCAGCTTACCACTACAGGAGAAATTGCTGCTTAATGTAAAAATAAAACCCTAGCTCATGGTTGGTAGTGTACCAAGATTAAAGAGAGTGAACTTCAAAATACAAACTCTGTTAAGCGTAAAATGGCAGTTCTGTGCTAGGGCTTGTATTGATACTTGTCCTGTCTCTTAGTGAAACTCATTTCCAGATCTTTGGCCATTTTTAAATAATAGCCATCCTGCCTTGTATAGTTATGTGCTCGAAATCTTCATTTCAGTGTGCACACCAGGGTCAGATAGGCTGCCAGTTACCATGACTGTAAAGTCCCACAGCAGTGAATGAGATGGGTAAGTAATAAGCATTAATGCCAGTGTACTCTAAGGAGCCATATAAAGAATGTCTTCAAACTAAAAATGATAAATACTGGCAGAAAAGTAACCATGTGTGCTAAATGCTTTACATGTCATTTCATTTAATCTCTGTAATACTTAGGAACTACCTTTCAGATGAGGAAACTGAGACACATCAGTGGTTGATTTGTCCGGGGATCAGAGACAAGATATGGGCCCTATTCATTTCTAATAAATTATTGATCGATTAATATACATATTACTTTGCTTTTCTACAAAATAACCATAAAAGATGAATCAGATCATGAAAATACATAGATGTGCAATGTTTTCCTCTAGTGTGGCCCTTGTGTTTTGGAACAGTTCCTGGAGTCAAGGCTCATTTTAATATCTGAATAAGGGCTGCTATAAAATGGATTATGTAATTTGCTATTGCTAACCACTGAAGTTGTAAGGAAAGGGAAATAGTTTTATAGTTTCTTTCTCCCACAGGTCATAATTTAGTTGTGGACATCGGGATGTTTTTCTTGGCTTATCCATGTAGTTTTCCTTTGCACATCTGTTACATAAATTACTAAACTATTTTCTTGAAAAGGTGCCAGTTTAAGTCACACTTAATAGTGATCAAGGGGTCGGTACCTTTTGGAAAAATGAATTAAATGACAGACTTTGAGGGGCAGAAATCCAACTACTATCCCAATTTAAGTATTTTTTTGTTTTGGATCAATTCCTGTATTTTTTGAAAATTGAAATAATTATATGTGGTTTCTAGTGTTTCCCAGAAGACTTTATTTTGGACTATAAATATTTAATGATCTTTCATATAAAATGAGGTATTTTAGTTACTGCTTCTGTAAATTATCTTTCCAGTGGTCAATTTATGTATACATTCTAGTCTGGTACAAAGTTTGCCGTTTGAAATTAAATTTCGAGTATTGACTTCTTTAATGATTATTTATCTTATGTACCCTTACCTTGAATTCCACATAAACCATAAAATAATGATTTTTCTGGGGGGTTTTTTTGGGGGAAAATTCATAAGATTTATTATTTCTGCTAGTTACATGTTAGGACTACTTTATACTTAAATGATGAACAAGTCAGTTAGGAATCTCAGAAATTTTAGATGTGGGTCTGGTTAATTTTGGCTTGTGCAAACTGATACTGAATCAATACTGGAAATTTTCATGGAATGTTTGGTAAACTGTTACATAAGCAAGGGCCCAAGTATTTTTTTTAATGCCCATTGTGAAATTGTGTAGATTTGGAATGCTGGTTTTTAAGCTTGAAATCTTTAGATAAAGATATCATTTAGAATACTGATAATCTGTAATGGCTGTTTTTAGAGATGGGAAGAGAAAGTACGTTATCGGTGTCAGTTACTGATAAAAGTTCTTAGATAAAATTTTTTTACATTACATTTCCTACTGTGTAACAGTTCTCCTTTCTAAATTACGGTAGAGTCTTGATAGATTTTTCTGTTCAGAGTTTTGACTTTTTATAACAGATCTTAGAAGATTTGTTAACAGAAAATAATGTATAATTTTGTCATGATCCAAATCTGACTTGCAGTATGGGAATTAGTCACTTAGCTAATAAGCCAGTCACTGGCATCCACCTTGCAGCTCAGCCCTGTTGTGCTCCAGTTCTGGGGCTGTGGTAACACCTTAACTTTTTTTGTGTGAAAAACAACTCAAAAGAAAGCCAACCTCTGGTACTGGTGTTGAATGTGGCAGAGCCTAAGAAAATGATGATTCACAGGCAGAAAATAGAAGTTTTACGCGTATTTAAAGAGGAACACATTTAAGGGTTTGGTAGTACCTTGGACTGATGACACAATCAAATCCATATGGAATCAGTAAAAGAAATTTATGGAAAGTGTTCTGCCATGCAAAAGTTTCTCACCTAAGAAAATTTAGTGAATCTAAATGTTGGTTACCCTGTGTCAAGGAAGTATAATATGCACAGGATACTTAATTTTTGATTGAATCTGGGAGATTGTCAGGAGTCTACATTAACATTTTTATTTTCACAGTTTTAAAGATACACAAAGGTCTTCAGCTCATCTTTCAAGAATGCTAGGGGTTTATTATAGTTCCTTCTACCTGCAGAGTAGTGTTTAGTGTTTATTTTGCTCTCTGTCTGCCTTGCCCCCCCGCGAATGAAAAATACTTTTACAGAAAACAGTTTTGTATAATTTATCTTTCCACTTTATCTGTAAGTAGTACAAATGCAGTGTAAAATTTTGAGTTAAGATTACGAGAATATTGAGCCATATCAACAGTGTTCAATAATAGTAAAACATCACAGGTGATTAAAATTCTATAGTTCATTTCTCCACCCCATGATAACACTGGTCTGAACTATTTATTGAAATTGAAGGCCAGCATCACTCAGAATGGATCAAAGAATTTGGTAGTAGAATTCTTGTGAGAATAGCTTTTGATTAAGAAAAGAGTATATAGTCCTTAATTTTCTTACAGCTTAAAACAATTAGAATTTCAAAAATAGTTAAGTCAGCTAGGAGTACTTTTCATAATAATATGTGGGGAGGGAACAATTAAAATGGTGTTTTGAACATTAATACATTTTCTGTGGTTTTAATGTCATATTTTAAAAGTTAGAAGCTTTAAAAAGGACTATGGGACCCCCTTCCTCCCTCAATAAAACCTGGCAGCAGATTGCTCTCTAATATTTATTTGGGTTTATTTATTTATTTATTTTTACTGTGATAGCTAAAGGAAGAGGTATAATATTTCAGTCCATATTCTTGTTGATTATTTTTAAAAGTAGCAATTAAATATTGCATTTAGCATTTTAATGTTCCCTCTTGAAAAATGAAGAAGAAAACAGAAGGTACATAATCCAGCACAGTCCTCCGTGTAAATAGGTGAAGTCATAAATAATTTGCACATGAGCATACTACATACCTATAAGTGGATTGAAATAGGGTTTTTTTTTTTTAAGTAAGCAGGTTATTCTTTTCTGAAATCTTGTTACTGCAGAAGAATGGTTGAGAGCCTCAGATTTTAGATGTCTTCAATTTCAGTTCTTTCCTATTTAAACTGTTTTCTTTACCTTGCTTTTAAGAATATGTATGTTTAAGAGGGGGTACATTGATTTCCTTCTTTTCAACTGGATAGTTTGTTTTTAATTTTACTAAAACCAAAGAAAATGTAATTTCCATGACCGAGAATATATCTTTTGAAACATTAATTCATCATTTAGTTCTTTTAGTAGCACAATTTGTGATGTCATCTTATATATTAATTAGTAGACTTTTAGCTCAGATGATACTACTAATTCTCTGATTTTAGAGCATTATGGCATAATAGAAAATGGGCTACATTTAATTAGAATTAGAAGGCCTAACAAAATTTGGACATCTATTGCTATTTACTAGTCATGTGATCCTGAGTGTAAGTTTATTTAAAGTTCTCTACTAAGGAGATGCTATTAAATATTTTTCCCTCTCTCCTCACTCAAATTTTTAAATTATTTATTTTTTGGTAGGGGGGCTTTTGCTAGTAATGGCAGCGTGGTAGCACTAGAGAGAGAGTGGCAAGCATCAGGTTTGTTATTTGTTTCTTCTGTACTTATCAATGATATTTCATTAGTTTTCTTCTTATGATATGGATGGAGTACTGTAGTTTTTTCCTTGCTTTAGCACTGTAGCTATATAACTATGTTACTGTATAATCAAATATGATAATAACATCTGCTTTAGCAACATTAATTCTTCCACTGAAGCATTGCTTGTGTTAAGACATAATTCATTGCTTTGTGTTTCATTTTCAGATCAAGAAAAAGCTTTTTTTTTGGATGGGTAGCAATATGAGTATTGAACCTGTAAATGTTCAGCTTGCAGATAAGGGTAATGTGGTGAAGACCATCATCCCCTGATGAAAAATGAATGTCACATGGTCCATTATCTAGCTTTTAGAGCAAGTATTCTTAAAACTGTTTCTCTGCTCTTTTGGTTAGAAACATTTTTAAAAAGGAACAGATTTTTCTGGCATAAGTAATTTGTTACCTGAGAAAACTTTTTTTTTCAGTGTTCATTTTAAGGGTGTTTTATTGTTTTTAAAAAGTTTCTTAAAGATTGATATTTTTAGAGGGAGCGTAATAGTTTTACCTATATCGTAAAAGTATCTTCTGAAATCTGTGGCATTAAGATCAAGAGGTCACTTTTTTTTTTTTTTAAAGAAGATGTTGGGGGTAGGAGTTTATTAATTAATTAATTTATTTTTGCTGTGTTGGGTTTTCGTTTCTGTGCAAGGGCTTTCTCTAGTTGTGGCAAGCGGGGGCCACTCTTCATCGCGGTGCGCGGGCCTCTCGCTATCGCGGCCTCTCTTGTTGCGGAGCACAGGCTCCAGACGCGCAGGCTCAGTAGTTGTGGCTCATGGGCCTAGTTGCTCCGTGGCATGTGGGATCCTTCCAGACCAGGGCTCGAACCTGTGTCCCCTGCATTAGCAGGCAGATTCTCAACCACTATGCCACCAGGGAAGTCCCAAGAGGTCACTTTTAAATATAGATTTTAATGTTGGGAATTATTCTTCCCTAATACAGTTTTTTTTTTAATCACATTAATTTCCATATTATGTACCTAAGTTGTCCCTGTGGTTTTACACACATAGCATTTGGTATACATATTTTAGTTACATATTTAGTTATATGTATACATATATTTTAGTTACTAGTTTGCTACACTTACTAGCCTGATAACAAGACATTGGAAGTACAAATAATACTAATTTGGTCTACCATGATGCTTATTTGCCTATAAATAGTTAAAATGTTGCTAATGATATAGTACTTGATTTCTATTAATGGCATTTTAATACTTTTCCCTTGGTTACAATATAATGTTCATAGGGGAAATTTTGGAAAATATAGGAAAAAAGAAAACACAGTTTGAAGAAAAAAAATACATTATTTAAAGCCATTACTTTGAACGCTGTATTTGTCTCTGTCTCTTGCTGCCTCTGTTTTTCTGACTCTCCTGTGTTTGTAAGTGTGGATGTTCGAATGAAAAAACACAAGTTTAACCATCTAATAGAAAATACTGCTGAATATTTTTTCCTGAGCTCGGAATGAATAAAGTCTTTACAATAACTTTAAAACAAAAAGAAGGGGCTTCCCTGGTGGCGCAGTGGTTGAGAGTCCGCCTACCGATGCAGGGGACACGGGTTCGTGCCCCGGTCCGGGAAGATCCCACATGCTGCGGAGCGGCTGGGCCCGTGAGCCCCGGCCGCTGAGCCTGCGTGTTCGGAGCCTGTGCTCTGCAACGGGAGAGGCCACAACAGTGAGAGGCCCACATACAGAAAAAAAAAAAAAAGAAGAAGAAGAAACCATATTAAAAATACAGACCCATTTGATTCCATTTTGTTTAGAAAGAAGTAAAATTTAAAAGGCAGGCTAGGAAAAAGGCTTCTTACGAAATCTGTTTCAATTTTCATATTCCTTTGTTAGCAGTTAAGACTGGATTATACCTGTACTTTACTTTTTCTCCTGGTCTGTCGTTTTGTTTTAGCAAAGCATATTCTTGAACTTTTGGCAGGAAAAAAATACCGTAAGACTATTCAAATTTTTTCTTGTCAGTCATTTTACTGATGATTCTTAATGCAGATTAGAAGAATCACTGACCATCTATAGGTAAAGCTCCATTTTAGCTTTTACTTTCAACCAATTTTGCCTCTAAAACCTGGACCCAAACTGTTACCGAGTAAAATAACTTGATATTTATCAGTAGTGACCAGTGAAATAAGCAGAAAATGGGGAATAAAGAGGAGGGCCCAAATGAACACTAATCATTAACAAATTGAATAATCAGCCCTTGACTTAATTGAATATTGGCTGTGTTCATATAGCCATAGAAGCATGTGTACAGGACTTGAGGATGGTAACTTTTAGTAGTTAGCATTAAAAATCCAACTGAGTGAGTAGTGCTGGGTAGTGCAGAGTTAAGTACTCTCTTTGGGGACTCTTATTCCTGTCCTACCTGCCTGTTGCTGGGGTGCTGTGAGGAGCACATGTGAAGTGTGTGAAAACACTGTGGTTTGATTTTAATTGTGGATTTTATCCTTATAAAAAAGCAGTGGTTCGGGCTTCCCTGGTGGCACAGTGGTTGAGAGTCCGCCTGCCAATGCAGGGGACATGGGTTCGTGCCCCGGTCTGGGAGGATCCCACATGCTGTGGAGCGGCTGGGCCCGTGAGCCATGGCCGCTGAGCCTGCGCGTCTGGAGCCTGTGCTCTGCAACGGGAGAGGCCACAACAGTGAGAGGCCCGCATACCGCAAAAAAAAAAAAAGCAGTGGTTCAATATTACTTTAAGGTAAAAATCTTCAGAACATGAGCAGCTGCTTATATTTTTCACTCTGGTCACTCCCTGGTAATTTCCTTTAATTTTGTTTGCAGAACAGATCCTTGACCTTTGTCTGAATTTTGTGTGTTTTAAAAAACTGATGAGAGAACCCCCTCTAGTGTCTGAATTATCCATTCTTAAAACATTTGTGTCAATCATAAGAAGTTTTAGGAATTAAGCTGGATGTTTTTTCCTTTCACATCTGGACATAACTTTTTTTTTAACTTTTCTTTTTTGGGGGAGGGGGAGGAGTTATTTTCCTTTCTTAAAAAGGGCATTGGAATTATGGGTAGGGTGTGGATTGAGGGCAATAGAACACATGGGAAAGGAAGGATCAAAATGCCATTTCTACCTTTTTAGAAACAGTTATTTTTAAATGACCTGGAATAAGGCCAAACTATACAGTGTTGTTTTGTTTTAGTTTATATTTGTTTCTGAATTAAGTGCAGCTTAAAAATACTTTGTTTTGGAATTCTTTATGCCATTGGATCTCATCTTGAGCGTTCCAGTTTCTGGAAAGCAGCGGTATTGTTAGAAAATGGTTTTAAAATAGAGCCTGATACTCTTCATGGAGGTGTTCTAACTTTGTTACTTTTTGTTACTATTGTTGCCATATTTTTCCATGTTGTTGCCATTTTATATTTTATGTTGTGTGTTCTAATGGCAAGTTGTCCTTTTACATAATTCCCATTGTTTCTCAACCAAGGAAATAGGGAGATTCTTAAGCTATTGGCTCTCTGCCACCTCCTCCTCTTAAACACACAGCACTCAAACACATATAGGCCTTCAGCTAAGAATCTTGTGAAGGGTTAGGGAAACAGGACCTTTCTCATTTGACCCATGGGTTTTTGTAGCTTGAACAAGGAAAGTAGTGTTCGAAAGCTACAGCATTTATGAAGGCTCTAGTAAAAATATTTCGTGTACATGGGCTAGAGATTAGCTCTTCATCTTGTTCTCCAACAAATTAAACAGTGCAAACAATTTCAAGTGCATTCTTGGTCATGAAATGCTTGGATAAATTATAATTCTAATTGCTGTTGTTCATTCCCACAGCTGCACTTTTAACTGCCTAAGCCGTGCATTCTTCAGCCAGTAAGATAAACAACAGCATTTTGAAATCCATTATTTTGTGGCATCTTAAATTGCAAATGTGTCATTGCCCGCCTTAATTTTATTTTGATTCATTTGTTAGCAAAATTAGAAAAAAAAGTTACTATTTCTTTATATTTATACATAAAATTTTTGTTAATAGAATGATTATGGGGTTTTTATAAAAATCCATTCATTAATAGTCTTAAATTTTGAAGGAGGCATTGGAGACCAGGGATTTATTTTAGTGCCATGGAAATAATTTGTGTTTGTTATCAAACAGTTGATATTTTAGGAGAAAGAAAGTAATAGGATTTCGCTTTTCTACCTTAATAGAACAGTATTCTGAATGTAAATCTAGAAGCCATATTTATTCTGTGATTTGTCAAGTCATATATATGCATAATGGTTCCTTTAAAATTTGAACTGTTTATTAATTGAAGTATTTGTAATAAATTTGAAATTTATATTTGAGAGATTCGAGTGCCAATTATAATCAAACCTTCCTTATTTGAATGACTGAAAAACCGTACAGCAAAAGTGGGGTAGATATAACTAATAAGAGTTACCAAATTCTTATTTTTTCACTATTTCTAAAATTCAGTTTTAAGTGGAAGATTTGAATTACCATATTTACAGGCATCTAACAATTGTTCAGTAATAATTGGAGTGTTACATGTCAAATGAGTACTACTATAATATGTCACATTTCCACAGTATTTCCTCAGAATGTCTTTGAATTCTTCAATCCATATAAGCATGAGAAATTCTTTTTTGACAACCACACATTTTGCCATCTCATCTCTTAATTGTAAGGTATTCTTTTCAAAGTTAGTTCTTTCTTATAAAAATATTACTTAATATTGATATTTTAAAATTCTAATAGGTGATATTATCTCTAATAATAATAGCTAACTTTTATTGAGCACTTCCTATATATGTCAGACACTGTACCATTGTGTATCATTTGATATGTTACCCTTTGAGATAGTAGTAGTTTTCTTCCTTATTCCCATTTTACATTTGAGGAAACATTAAGAGAAGTATTGGGTTGGCCAAAAAGTTCGTTCAGGTTTTCTGTAAGATCTTATGGGAAAAACCCGAACAAATTTTTTGGCCAACCCACAAAATAATTTTTGCCAAAGATCACAAAGTAAGTTAATTGGACTCAGATCTTTCTGACTCCTAGAATCCATGTTCTTGACCACTGCTGAAGTCTTAAGTGAAAGTTAAATACATTATCATACAGTCTCCAGATGGAATATTATGTAGCCATTAGAAATGAGGGCTGGGACTTCCTTGGCGGTCCAGTGGTTAAGACTCTGCGCTTCTACCACCACAGGGGCACGGGTTCGGTCCTTGGTTGGGGAACTAAGATCCCACATGCTGTGCAGCACAGCCAAAATATTAATTAATTAAAAAAAAAAACCACTGAGGGTTACAGTGACTATACAGTGACATAGAAAACGCATGTGGTACAGTAAGTGAAAAAAGACAAGGACTACAGTTAAATGTTCATAGTGGTTCTAAACATCTTTAGACTGTTATCTTTGATTTTTCATACAGTATAAATAACATTTAGCTTTTATATAATTTTGTTCATTAAAGAATTTCTGTGAACAGGAAACCTAAGACTGCATGTAAACCAGGTCTGGTCAGCAAAATGACAACTTAGCTTTATAATAGACTGTAGCATGTTCAATTTCCTTTTTAATTTGACCTAAAGCCATTTTTTACTGGACTTATGCCAGCTCTAATGTAATATCTCATCTGTATTCTTGAAGCCTAATGGAATAGTAAAACCTTCTTAAAGATAACTTAAATGTGTTATATAGTGTCCTCAGGGTAGCTTGTGCACAAAAGATGTTTTCTTTTCCACCCTGTAGAGGTATCTCATTAGGACACCCAGTAGTGTCATTATTAAGTTTTCATGTGTTTCTCAGTTTTGATGCTAATCTTTGTGCATATGTGCATGCATTTTTTTCCTCTGCAGCACCAATGTGGTTATGAATTATTCAGAGATAGAGTCTAAGGTTCGAGAAGCAACGAATGACGATCCTTGGGGACCTTCTGGGCAACTCATGGGAGAGATTGCCAAGTAAGTGATAATTTGACTCAGCAGTGCAGAAAGAATGCAACTATCTTCACCCAGAAATGTGAAATTTGCTTTCAGTTTTAAACTGTTTAGCTGCCAGATATAAATTTTGCATATAATCATTCAGATATTAGTGGGGGAAGTTTTACAGAGGATCCATTCCCCTTAGATATTAGCTCAGAAAAGTAAAACAAAATTCTTCTTTTTCAATGAAGTTTAGACAAACTTTGTTAAAATTTTGACAAATGCATATAAAATGACTTAAAGCTAGGAAAATTTTTTCTTGATGAACATCTGGACGATTATGCCAGTGAATGAAGGGCTTGTAAAATATATTAATTAGTGGGACTTATGAATGTGCTCGATATTGTATAAAATATAAGAAAGACATTTTTAAGGAAGCATATCTAAATTTTTTTTGAATTAAGCTTATTAATTTTTTAAAGCTCTTTAGGAAAACACAGAACAAGCCTGCCATCTACTGTCAGAATTAACACACTGCAAACTCTTAAGGAAAATTATTCTTTTTTCAGGGCTACATTTATGTACGAACAATTTCCAGAACTTATGAACATGCTTTGGTCACGAATGTTAAAAGACAACAAAAAAAATTGGAGAAGAGTTTATAAGGTATGTGTTTTAGTCTGTATTTATTATTTGACACGTTGAAGACAAATGCTTGAAGTTTTAAGGTGTACATACATAAGTGATTATGAAGGATGTTGAATCCTAGAATAGAATATTCTAAAACAGGTAAAAGAAGTAGATTTGCTGTTTGTGTTCTGTTTTCTAGTCACCATAAACAACTCTTCATATATTTGTCCATATCGAAAGTAATGAATCTATAGTAGTATGCATGTTTAGTGTATGAGCAATTAAGATGAAAACCACCCTCTAATATGCTTTGTCATCTCTACATAAAAATTTGCCAGTATTATTACAGTATTGTGCACCAAAAATATATGTTAAATTTAACAGGAGATTCTAAAGCATTAAAATTCTAACTTTTAAAAATTTGCAAATATGTACTCTTTTGTTAGATTCCTTTCATTTAATACTGATCTCATCATATAATGTAGAATTCTAAAACAAGATAGTAATCTGTTCTTCCATCCCCACGATATTTTCTTGCTGCTCAGAAAGTTGTTCTGTGCTTTCCAAAATGGTGTTATTATATTTATATTTGAAACTTTGAAAGCAACGTTTTTGGCTTTCAGTATTGAAAATCAATGCTTTATTTAGTTCCATGTTTTTGATGTTGTTTGTCTCTGAAAACATTCACTGTTATTCCTTTAGCTTATATAGTAGTAGTGATGAAATAGTTTAAATTTCTATAAATTAATTTTTTTTAATTAGAGCTTTTTATTTGTTTTAATAATTCTTGGGTAAACTACTTTTTTAATGAATAAACTCCTGGTAGAAATGAGGGTTTTTTGCCCCTCAATTTCTTCAACCTAACTAGATTTTCATAGATCTAATCATCTTTATGTGAGGTTTGTTCCAAACAAAGTTAAGTTCAGAATTCATAATTCATTGGTTTTTAGTGCATTCACAAAGTTGTGTAGTAGTTACTGTCTAAACCAGAACATTTTCATCACTTCAAAAAGAAATCCCGTAAACATTCTTTTCTCATATTTGTTGGCAGCAAGTTTTTTATTTCCTTTGATTCTTTTTTTTTAACGTGTCAGCATAAATCACCTTTTTAGCAGAAAATATCTATATTTTCCAAAACAAGCAGCAAGTTTTTTAAACAAAAGCCACATCATAAACCTCCCAAATTAAATTGTATCTGGGAAAAATGCTGTGAGGTCATATAATTACCAAATAATTGTTCTCTTTAAACTGATGCTTCTAACACTAAAACTGAACCAGCTTTCTAAAAGCTTAGTGTTCATTTATATCATACATTCAGATATTTAACATCTAAGTTTTTTTTTTAATCTTTTGACACGTGTATCCAGTGGACAGTTTATAATTACTTAGTACGCTTGGTATAAGAGGAACTTTAAATTGATAATAAGAGTTTCTAAAGGTACTTTTAAAGTCTAATGTAAGGTAAAGAACCCACACACACATACACACACAAAGATTATTTATTTGCTAATGTTAGATTTTTTTTTTTTTTTAGCCATTTACCAGAGCTCTACCAGAATTTATTTCATTAAATCTCACTTGGTGCTTTGTATTTTTACAGTCATTGCTGCTCCTAGCTTACCTCATAAGGAATGGATCAGAGCGTGTTGTTACAAGTGCCAGAGAACACATTTATGATTTGCGATCCCTGGAAAATTACCACTTTGTAGGTGAGCAATGGAAAAACCTTATAAGCAAATTAAAACAGTAGTTGGAGTTGTCAGTCACCTGAACCAGCTTAGAAGCTTCTCCGCTCTAATTAGAATGTGACTGTTGCTGGTTGTGTGACGAGTGCAGAATCCAAGACGTGGGGCCCTAGAGTATTAATTAGTGAAGACAAGAACTTGCAGAAAATACTGGTTAATAACAACAGAACCAACACAACATGAGTGTTCGGGTTTATATTAAAATATGCACTGGAGACTGGTCCCCTGTGGTGTCCATAAAGGAATAGCTTTAATCATATGGGAAGAAAAGGTTAGAGCTCCAAAACACACACATCTGTTTGAAGCTGGGGTTTTTTTTCCTCCCACCAAATAATATTTACTGTGCAAAGGCAGCAAGGCCAGAGTGTGTTTTGAATGTGAACGAGGATACAGAATGAACCACATTTCATTTTGTAGCATACCCCAGTTGAAAGCACTTTAAAAATTCAGTTTTTCAGCTACACTAAATCCTGGTAATTAGTGTTTCCAAACTTTTATTGGGGAGACGAAGGCGTTTGGGTGCTTTTCAGTCATTAAAATGTACGTTTTGTTTTGTTTTGTTAAAATACCATAGAAAAAGAAAATAACATTTTTGGATATTAGTCCATTTTGTATGGTTAATGTTAGTAATCCTTTTTAGTGGATCTTTAATTGATTTTGCATAGAACCGTTATCTGTGGTCCTTTTTAGTTCATCTTTGCACTCTCTTATAAGCCAAAATTGCATCTCAAGACTTAGGATTTGATGAGGAAATGACAAAATTCAGTAACACACTTTGCCTCTTTTTATTCACTTTAAAATATTGAAGTTGGTTCCTTGTGTTGAAATTTTCATGTCTTTTTTTTGTGTGTTAAAGAGTTTGATACATATTAACTGAATTCTTAAGGTTTTGTTTCTCCCTTACCATCCTCACAGATGAGCATGGCAAGGATCAAGGTATAAATATTCGCCAGAAGGTGAAAGAATTGGTTGAATTTGCCCAGGATGATGACAGGCTTCGTGAAGAGCGAAAGAAAGCAAAGAAGAACAAAGACAAATATGTTGGGGTTTCCTCAGACAGTGTTGGAGGATTCAGATACAGTGAGTATCAAAGACAGACTGGCACCTAAGCATCAGTTTAGCTTCTTGGGTGTATTTTAAGAATCATTGAAATACAGAAGACAAAAATGCTATTTTGAATACATACAATACTAAGATACATGTAATACTCATTTTGG
Organism: Lipotes vexillifer; assembly: GCF_000442215.2. NCBI lineage: Eukaryota > Metazoa > Chordata > Mammalia > Artiodactyla > Lipotidae > Lipotes > Lipotes vexillifer. The sequence continues at coordinate 1,457,212 of NW_006771758.1, forward strand.
CTCCTGTGGATCTTAGGAATCTATTTTATACTTTTGTGTTTCAAGAATATGATTTTAACCATTAAGCATTATTGAATGATGAAACTTTGAGTTGACATACAGAGAATAAAATAGACATATGCCCTTTCCTCTTGGGGTTCCCATTCTAAGAAAAAAAAGGATTTCTATAACTTACCATGTAGAGCATTACAAAAAAAGTTTGATGAAGAGATTCATCCTCCTAATTCAAAACCAGTTTAGTTCTATTTTTGGCCAAAAATAGAGCTACAGTTTAGTCCATCCTGAGTCTGTTCCCTTAATTAAGCATTGCGTTAATTTGATGTAGAAAAAGGTAACTGACAATACCATCAGTTTTTCATCTAGGCCTATCACTGTATTGTTCCTAACATATTTAAGAACAGCTAGAACATTCATCTCTCATGTTTATTTTTAATGTAATAATATGGTTTTCCTAAAATAGATCACTAGGTAGGTGCTTGAAACAGATACAGAAAATAAGAACTCTCTTTCACAGGATGTTCCTTTGGACTCATTCTGTCTTCTCTGAACACTGACAGTCCCTTGTCATTTTGTATATACACAGACAGGCCAGTGCCACGTATACTTAGCAGCTGCATATTGGGGATCTCTAACTGCCCCCCAACCATATCTAAGTTTGTTTATATTTGAATTATACTGAGATCTCGTAACTCCTTCATTGTACTGTGTAAAAATCTTCTATTTCTTACCTTGCGAGTGTCTATAAAATGTCTTCACTCCTTTGCTCCTCTGCTTTCTTGCCCTCAAATTAAAAATACTGCACTTAATTGGTTAATGTTTCTAACAGCAGAAAAATTCCTTTTTTTAATGTCCCATATCACATTTAAGTCAGTTCTTGAATTGGGCAAAAATGTTTCTCTTAAATAAATCACATAAATATGTTTTGGAGTTTTTATTTGTTTAGGGGAGTAAGAAGTCTTTCAATTATTTACCCAAGTAAATATTTTATTCTTTAGATTTTTCCAAGTAGCTTTAGCAGTTTAATGTGTTTTTGAGTAGAAAGAGCTGTTCGCCACTCCCTTCCTCATTCTCCTTGCTAGTAGTCCTTTTTTTAATCAGCACAATATATAATTAGATAAATTTAGACAATTAAGTTTTTAGACTTAGAATGAACTAATTACATCATCTGCATTAGAAATAGAGTTGAATGTCCTGTGTATGTGCATTGCCTTCTTTTATAAATTATTTTTAATGTTATATGTATTATTCAGAGACTTAATCAATTATAACTATTTTACATGCTTTTTATTTTGACATTAGATAATGTTTTGCCAATATCCAGTATCTCTGGCACTCATTTAGTATGATGTCCACCGTGCTAATTTAGTTTTCATCTGCTTTCATTTATCCTGTAAATTTGTTTCTTTTCAAAGTCTAGTTCATCACATTGTTTTTGAAGTGTACATATACATTGTTGGAGAGCCATTCATTTTTATAATACCATCCTGGCTTAAATATTGTTTAGAAAACATTTTTTCATGTTCTCTTTAAGTTGGTGGTCACTTTCAGATTTAGTAGACGTATTTTTAAATCCTCAAACTCTCACAGAAAATTTTGGCTTTGCAGTTTTACTGAGTAATTCAGCAAAATGGTTTTGTTCGATCGCCAAAGGGCATGTGTGCCATCAGAACTTGTTAACCAAAGTTTAAACAAAAGCTCAGTTATCCACCTTTTGATTATTTTGCTGTTTCTCATTGGTCTTTCCTTTTTCTCTGCACCCTGCCTTAATTTTCGGTCTTCTTTTTAACCACGCATGATTTTTCTGCACCTTGTACTCTTGCCTCTTAAGTTGAGTTTGGACATGAAAATGGAAATGGAAAAGGGTCCATGTAGCACCTGTAATTCCTATCTCTTCTTTAGGCCCTCAGAGTCAAGGACTAAAACAAATCTTGACATTTTGGGGCTTTTTTTCATTGCCAGTGATCTACTATCTCCATTATCAAATTCACACAGAGGCTCCCTGGGTTTTGCCAGTCCCAGCATAATGTTTGGACTTGGTGTTTGAATAGATCATCACTGTTCTGAACTGCTTGAGCATATTTCATGATTCTAGTCTGTATAGTTTTTGGTAGTTAGAATATTCTTTTCTTTTTAAAATAATTGAAGGGTGCTTTCCCATGCCATGAAGTACATTTATTTTTCTAGTTTGATGGTAAAGAATGACAGTTATGGGTCTTTACAGTATATTGGGATATGTAGCATTCAGAGTAGTGTTTCCTGTAGTTTGTGTTTTGTAAGAGATTGTTGCTGTCCAGTGCTTTTCTAATAATTGAAAAACCATTAAGAAATGGGAATGAAATATAATGCATTAAGTGACTTTTGTGAAAACAAAAGATTTCCATTTCTCTTTTGCTTATATAGCTCGTGTTGGTTTTTGTGTTTTTCTCTACTCCTTTTAGCAGCCCTTAAGAACTTCCTGATGTGCTGTGCATTAAGGTTGTGTTAGTTTTCATAAACAAAAGCTTTTGAATCTGCATCCCTGCCACTTAATGACTGGCACTACATGCTGTGCCTTGCTGCAATTGTGTTGATTCAGCACTGTGGGAGCTTTCTGTTTTCCTTTGAAAACTATTTTATTATGAGGAAAAGTTTCAGAAATAAGGACTATAGACACCTTTTGAATTTAATGTCCTTAGAGTTGCTTCTTTTTTTAATGCTTTATATAGGTGAACGATATGATCCTGAGCCTAAATCAAAATGGGATGAGGACTGGGATAAAAGCAAGAGTGCTTTTCCATTCAGTGATAAATTAGGTGAACTGAGTGATAAAATTGGAAGCACAATTGACGACACCATCAGCAAGTTCCGGAGGAAAGATAGAGAAGACTCTCCAGAAAGATGCAGGTATTATTAACACTTTGTCTCCTGGGTCTCTTGGAGAGGGTACTAAATTGACACAGCTGGGTCTTGGGTTTTTTTTATTTGTTTTGGGTGTTGGCATTATCTGAAATTCAGCTTTATTTGTTTGTTTCTTTAATATATTTTATTTTTTAGAGCAATTTTAGCTTCACAGAAAAATTGTGCATAAAGTACAGGGAGTTGCTACATAACCCCACCTCTCCAAGTCCAAGAATGCATGCACACACACACAGTTTCTCCTGTTATTAACATCTTGCATTAATGTGGTACATTTATTAACAATTGATAACCAATATTATTAACTAAACTCTTCAGTTTGCATTAGGGTTTACTGTGTTGTATAGTTGACAATACAGAACCATACAGAGTAGTTTCACTCCCCTAAAAATGCCTTGTGCAAAAATATGGAAAAATTCATGAATTTGCATGTCAGCCTTGCATGGGGGCAGGCTAATCGAGTTCCCTGACGAGGGATTGAACTGAGACCATGGCAGTGAAAGTGCCAAGTCCTAACCACTGGACTGCCAGGAAATTCCCAGGTCATGCGAATTTTCACTGTATTGTTCCATTTTTAGTATATTTGCTGCTGATTTATACATATATATATAGTGTGTGTGTGTATTTACATACACACACACATCATATATACAGTGCAGATGTTTATAAGATGCTATGTCAGACATTATTTGCATTTAGTATTGACACACTTTCGTTGTCTGTGCCCATTTATTTCTAAAATTGATCACATTTCCTGTATGTTTTTATTCAGGCCATTTATTGGAATTTTTTTTCCCAGTAAGAACTTTGACAGCTTATTTTGCAATTGGGCATCTGATGATCCAGGGATCTAAGGTATTGCTGAGGGATAATGAAGTTTATTATTTTATTAGATTTAAACAAAAGTTAGGGGTTTGAAAATTCTTCCTGTGACATTTCATTAAGATTCATTAAGATGCCAGTTTATACCAGAAAAAAAAAATCCAGATGGATATTTGGACTAAAATGTTTTCAAGTATGACCTATATTTTCATAGATTACATTTTCTAATGGTGGGGTATTTGTATTTAGTTTTACATAGAACAGTACTAGGAACCTTCTAGCATTCACTTTTTCTTACTTACCAATATAGCTATTAACTAGTTTTTCTGCCAGTTATAAGGGCAATATATGTAGCACTTACTTTGCAAAGCAAGTTTTATAAGATCTTTGTCATTTGTGCCTCACTGTATCTCTATTAGATAGTCTAGAGCAAGGATTTTACCATTATTTTTTGGGAGTAAGAACTGAAGCCCAATCAGGCTGTGTGGAACTTGCCTAAAGTAACGCAGAGATGCAACCAAAACTTCAAGTGAGTTCTTGTAACTAAGTACCATCTCTTTTTCTCTTATAAAAAAATCTTAACAGTTCAGATTTAGGGGTCATTAAAAAGAAATAAAAATAAGAATTTTGAAACTATTCAGATTCTAAAATATTTTAGTGTCTTCTCAGTATGTTTCCATATTTACTAAATCTGTGGAATTCCTGTCTGTTTCTGGAATATGACCTTTGAAGAACCAGAATTTATTTTTAATACTTTGAATATATTTTACAACTATATTTCTAGCTCTTTTATACTGAAGGTGTATGCATATGGTAATAATAAATAACTAAACTATGGAAAACGATGCCTACCTCAAATACTCTGTGCTGTTTTTCCCTCTTTAATGTTCTTGTGGCCTTTGTGTTCACACTTTTGGTTTGACTTAGAAAACATAGTGGCCACATATTCTGTTGCTATTTCCTGAAGAAGTATGGGAATCAGGTAGGTAGGCTGGTTAGAAATCTAACTATGTACCTTCTTGTTTTGTTACTTTCTCTTCTTTGCCCTCCACCCTCAATTTTTCTTTCCTTGATTTGTCTTCCTATTCTTTTTTTTTTCTGTTTCTTCCTTGATTTTTTCTTTTCTACATTTGCCTCTAAGACAGGATCTGCTAGAGTTCCTAAATCTTTTATATATTCAGGTTCAAAAGAGTGAAAATGTAGTGTATGTTATTTGTTTTAGTAACTAAAGAGCAAACCAGGGACTTACATCTTGGAGTATTTGTGAGAGAAGAATAGATTTTTAGACAAAGTTGTATGGGACCTATCTGGCATGTTATCAGAATTTTAGACTTATTAGCTCATTATTAGATTCAGGAATTCTTGAACACTGATCATATATGAAGCTTTCATTTCATTGTGTGCTAGTCAGGTTTATAGTCTCACCTTGTAAAGAAATTATCTTGCACTGTAATCAAATTGGACATCAGAAGGGTAAGAAGTTTCAGTCTTAGATATAGGACCGATGGTGGGAATTTTTAGGTCATTTGTTGCTGAGAAATTAGTAAGTGACAAGGGGTTTTGAACACTTGATCAGAACTTGTAGATTCCCTAAAATGTTTGTAGATAAAAATACATTTAACCCCTTTGCTCAGTGTGGGGAGCCATTCTTGATTCTTGATTTATACAAGTTCCAAATTGATTTATATTTAAGTAGAAATTGCTTTAGATTAGTCCGAGTTAAATTGCATCAGTAATAATAGTCATAGTTTTAAGGAGAATTTTAAGTATTTTACTTCAGAATATTTATAATTTAAACCACCTACTCTGAAATTAAGAAATAATAGGTAATGGAACGTATTTCAGGCAATTTCTCTCTCTGTCCTACTTGCACCAGAAAAAACACGCAATGCGTCATTACTGGAGAGCACACTAGTACTGACATATTTAATTTGGGGCATATGAAAAACACAGTTCTTTTACTCGTTCTGTATTTTTTTCCTTCCGTATGTTAAGAAGAAGAAAAAATCTTTGAATGTGCCTGAAAAGGAATTCTTTTAAAATATTTAAATTTTCTGTAAAGCGGTTTTCTTAGTTTTGTGAAAGTTTGATCTCGTGATTCTATATAGTAAAATAGAGCACAGTTCTTGTAAAGTGCATTACCTCATTTTTCTGCATTTACAGATGAGAGTTTAATCATTTGAATGCAGATAGGATAATATTTAAAAGATATCCATTGAAATTATAGTATTTTATTATATATTTGCATTAGTATATGAGTCAGTGACAGAATCATGTTATATAAATGGAACTGTAGTTGTTGCACAGTCCATTTCAAGAAAATGGTTATCAAATGCAGCTATTTGAGCTCCTAGACTCTAATCAATTGATTCTGATATGATAATAACCCTGCTATTTTATTTTTTAATTAAGCTTTAAATCTATAATAAATAAATAAGCATTTGAATTATTTCAGGCTTTTCTATTTGTACACATTTATGTAAATACTTTTTTGTAGCAGTATTTTAGACTTACCTGGGGAATTTGATGGGTTCCCACTTCTGCTCCCCAGTGCACACATATGATTATTCAGATAGCTTAGATAACATTTTCTTGATCCCTGTCAAATAGTCAAAGTATGGAGTTTTGGAGTTACTGCATTTGAAATTCTTTAGCTCAAATCACTGAGGGCTCCATTTTAAAGTAATCCCTAGTCTTATTATTTGCCTTCTTTTTTAATATCTTTTAGTGACAGTGATGAGGAAAAGAAAGCAAGAAGAGGCAGATCTCCCAAAGGTGAATTCAAAGATGAAGAGGAGACTGTGACGACAAAACATATCCATATCACACAGGCCACAGAGACCACCACCACAAGACACAAGCGCACAGCAAATCCTTCCAAAACCATTGATCTTGGAGCAGCAGCACATTACACGGGGGACAAAGCAAGTCCAGATCAGAATGCTTCAGCTCATACACCTCAGTCTTCAATTAAGGTGGGAATGGCACGAGTTTACACATTATACACGGTTTTATTCTTATAAATTACTTTTAGAATTACTGCATTAGTAGTCTCAGGCATTTCTAGGTAATCATATTAATTATAGATCATCTGGCATGTATTAGTCATTAATAATAAGAAATCTCTTTGGAGGAAGAAACCTGTCCAATTGCTGAATGATTATCTATGTACTTTCTATGAAAATAGTAATAACACTCTTGGTTCATTTGGGAAAGGTTGTGGATCAGAATGTAGTGCATCTGTTTCCTTCTAGACACCACCACTGGTACCAAGTGTGAGATTCACTAAGGAAAACATGGTAGTGTTTGGAAATTGTAAGAAATGACCACTTGTATATATGACAAGTAGTTATATAGCGGAACTGGTCTTGTTTAATACAGAGATCGTTCCTCTGAAAAGGAGGTTTATTTGACCTGTGGTCGGTATTGATCAGTAGCAGCACTAATTCTTATAACTGTCTTCACTTTTTATTCACCACAGAAATGAAATCCACCTGCTAGATACCTGGCTGCAAGCTAGTCTTTTGGACAGAAATCTGCCTAAGAGGGAGGTTTGCCCTGAAAGCCTCAGTAGTTGTTTTGTTACTCTCCCCCCACTAGTATTCACCCAGCTTGTATCTTTGCATTAAATGTAGCTGAAAGCTAGGGAAAATATTTTTCTAATGTATCTTGCAGATTGCAGGTGACTCTAAAAATAAAGCTAGTCCTACTTAGTGTCAAGAACTGTGTCAAGTTTTCCCACATATCTTCTGGTGTGTAATTTCACCCATATTGTACTTTTTAGTTTTGATGAAAACCTCAAAATTACAACTCAGCTTTAGTTGTAGTTAAAAGGGGGAAATGGATGTATTATTTCCTTGTGGTCTTAGTTTTCCCCTGCTGTGGATACAGTTGCTTACTGATGACTGTCTAAGATCTGGTAGATAGTCATAATTAAAACCCAAATAATACATGATGGCTGTTGTATGAAGAGTTCATTTATGGTTGCATGGGGAAAATCATCCAACCTGTATAATTTTTTTTTAACAGTAAACTGAGACTTTTATATCTTAAAAGGATTTTAAATATTAATTTGTAGTACAGCCTGAATGTATGCCACTGCCATAAATACTTTAAATTTATAGTGTAAGCTTTTTGACTTTGTTTTTATTACCAAAAAAATGCATAGAACTCTGAAGTTCTCCGCAAGTTACTCAGCTGCTTCAGATCTCTTTCAACCTCAAGGCCTTTTTGAACCACAGTATATAGTGTTTTAATCTTCAAAGCTCAAATTAACATGCCTAGGAATTTACAGTGTTTTCCTATTGCCTAGCACTTCTGTTCTAATTTAACATGTATGTATTGAACATTGAGGACCTATGCATTAGGGTGCTTAGAACTATGTATAGGAGAAAAATCATATTACAACTCCAGCCCCACAGTTTAGTTTGGGAACTAAATATAAAACAGATGTCAAGGTATATCAGACCAACGTAGAATTATACTGACCTGAGCTAGATAGGAGCTAGATAGGATGTTGGCCTCCAATCCAGTAGATCTCAGACCTAAGATGCATTGCAATTACTAAAGGAGCTTTCTAAGACTGTACAGACCAAGATCCCAACCTGGGCAATTATGATTCAGTATGTTGTGATGGAGCTGGGCATATATATTTCTTTAATGCTTCTCAAGTGATTCTGTGTTAAGATTTGAGTGGGATCTGGAAGGTCTGTTCTTTTGAGTGAAATGCAGTAAGAAATGAGAAAGTAACCCAGGAGTAGTGGACATGCCTAATCTTGTCTGATCTCCGAAAAGAAGTGAGTTAGGGCAAAGAGGAGTGTGGATGTTAGGGACTTTTACAATAGTAGGCATAGAATTACTTTAAAAATACTATCTCTCCATAAGGATTCAAGGTCACTTCTCTTTTTTCAGAAAAGGAAATCTACCTTTATTAAGATAATTGCAGGTATTTGTGTCTCAGTTGGGAATTAAAGATGAGTAGAGTAGATTTTTTTAAAGAAATATGTTTTCTAAGCTTATTTAGCTCTGTGTGTGTTTTCAGACTTCAGTGCCTAGCAGCAAGTCACCTGGTGACCTTGTTGATCTGTTTGATGGCACCAGCCAATCAACAGGTAAGCTTCCACATTGGCTTTTTCTTTTTATCAATAGTATTCTTGGTTTCAGAGTAATTTTTTTTAATGGCAAATAAAAGATGGAATGAAAATTTTAAAAAAAGATCTTTTTGCATTAGATTTATTTTTAATGTGAAATTAATTCACTTTGAGCATTATTTGGGAGGAAGTGTTTAATTGCCTTAAATAAGGAAGGTGAGCACTTAAATATTTGACTGGTAATTCAGTAATCTCTCTCAATTTCTTTAGCACTGAGTATTTGGGGTCCCTTTGCTTTTTCTATAAGCAAAATGGACTGCTCTGCCCATTTCACTGTCTTTCCATAAATCTTAATTCTGGCTGTCAAACTACCCACGCCTAGAGTTCATTTAAACTTTTCATTCATTTATTCACTAAACATTTATCGAACCAGACATTGGCCTGGGTGCTTGCAATATAATGCTTAGTAAAACAGTTCTTGCCCTCACGGTAAGGTCAAGTAGAGGAAGTAATCATTAATCAAAGAGTCACAAATAGTTACCTAGTTACAAACATACAGAGTGCTTTGGAGGAAAGGGGCATTCTGTGAAAGTGTGACATATTTTAAAGAGGGCTGCAGCAAAAGAATAGTCCATTTACCAAGATTTTCTCACAGAGAAGATTAATGATTTCTTCAGTTTGATGTCCAGTATGTGCTAGATTTTTTTTGAGTAATTCCCTATAAATTGTTTTCAAGAAAATTGATTATTTTAGGTTGCATTTGATGATTATGGAGTCGTAATAAACTGTACTACAAGTCAAAACAGCTTAAGAAATAAAACTTATGTTTAAAGTTCATTTCACATTAAAATGTAACTGGCGAGATTGGCATAGAAATAATGTCAAAGTAAATCTGTTGTTTCTAGTTGTGTGTAATAATTTTTCAAAACTGAATTGTTTTAAAATTTACATTAGCGTTTATGATGAAAATTACTTCTCACTGATAGTTTAGTACATATGATTAATTTAAAGTCTCCTATTATTTTCTCCCTGTCCTTGCCTACTATCATAAAATTAATTCTTAGACTAGGTGTGAACTTACTAGGGTGTCTGGTTCAATCCAATTTCTGAGATTCTTCAGTTCCCACTCCCTTTTTTCTGTAAATGTAACTGTTCGTAAAATTATTCCTTAAACTCTATTGAACTGTCATGCCCAAGTTTGCAAACAACTACATTAGTTGTTTAACAATTTATGTGCTGTCTTTTTGTACACTGAAGATTTTCATAGTAGTATTAACTGGTAGTTAGCATGTAGTCATATAATACAGACTTAGTGTCACAGAATATCAACTATTTTGGATTTCCTGGTATGAAATATTAAAGAGCCCTTTTCATGTGTCTGTGAAAATTTTTAATGGAGCAATCAGAGAAGAATTAACTAGGAAGGTCAGATGAGTGAATCTAACTTTTTTCCTTGGTGTTAGCCAGATTGCTTTGAACAGAGAGAATTATTAAATACCAGCATGCTTCCTTTGCTTGGCAAGAAACCTGAGTGGTTTTTCTTCTCCAGTGCAAGCAGTAGATTGGCTAATTAAATAGAAGTAGCAATTAATATTAATACAGTAATTGAGACAAAGTCTGAATGAAATTTGGAATATTTCTTGCCTTAATGTTTTTATCTTAATAATTTCTAAAAACCAACCGAAAATGGGTTGACATAATTTTTTTTTAATTGTTCACTGTTTATTATTACGGTCACTCTTTTTTTTAAATTATTATTATTATTATTTTTTGGCTGCGTTGGGTCTTCGTTGCTGTGCGCGGGCTTTCTCTTGTTGCCACGAGCGGGGGCTGCTCTTTGTTGAGGTGTGCAGGCTTCTCGTTGCGTTCTCGTTAAGGTGGCTTCTCTTGTTGTGGAGCACACAGACTCTGGACGTGCAGGCTTTAGTAGTTGTGGCACAGGGCTCAGTAGTTGTGGCACAGGGCTCAGTAGTTGTGGCTCGTGGGCTCTAGAGTGCAGGCTCAGTAGTTGTGGCACATGGGCTTAGTTGCTCCGCGGCATGTGGGATCCTCCCGGACCAGGGCTCGAACCCGTGTCCCCTGCGTGGGCAGAATTCTTAACCACTGCGCCACCAGGGAAGTCCCCATAATTATTTTTTAAAGTTCGCTCCTATTTGAAACAGTTTGTTTAACCACTTTGTGTAGAATCCCCTCCAATCAGTAAGATGAATTTCATTACTATGAATTTCTATTTAAATATTTTAGTAGTAATATATTTTAAATTGAATTCAGTAGTGGAAAAAAAATTGGATGTTAAATCTTTAGCACCTACATGTAAGAAAGTCTAAGAATCTACCATATTAGCATTGCTATTTGGTATGCCATTTGGGTGTCATTTACCATATGTGCCTATATTTATAATACTGCTGTCATGCAAGTAATATGGATGTGAACTGTAAACCTAAGCAGATACGGCTTCTGTACCATTCACCAGATAAAAGTCTCCTTGAAGAAAATGCTCAGATTTTCTTCTTTTATGTGTTATTTCATCCATTTTGTTAGCATCTTCAGAAGTATATGTGGTAAAATCATTGTGGAATATCAACCAAGTTTAAAAGTACACATGTGAAACCCATTCATCCAAGATTTTCTTGAGACTCTGATGATAAATGTCCCAGTCTGGTGATGTTCTTTTAAAATCTGTACTCAAATGATATTTTGGTGACATTTATACATAGTATGTTTCTAAGTAAACATTTTTTAAATGAATAATAATGTATTTAGAAAATAAGCCAGTTACAAATATAATGCCAAGAACCATTCCATTTCATTTTTAGTATATCTCATCTTCAGAGTTTTCGTTGTCTCCTTTTGTCCCTTTTGTAATTAAGGAATTTAGGTCTTGATTAACATACTACTACATAAGTTGTTTCTAGTACAATGAATGAGGTTGAAGAGAAAATATAAAGACTTTACAAGGCTTGCAATATCTTTTGATTTTTTGGTTGCTAAAAAATATCTTTTACGATTAACGTGTATAAAATCCAAAATGTTCATTATATTTACATTTGAACCTGTTGCCCTGTACTCCGTTATCACTAAAGTTAGTTGAGGATATTTACATGGATGTGAACCACCTTGTTATAGCCAAGTTACTGGTTATTACAACCCAGCTTACGTATCAGAATTTTCATGGGCCTTGTCTCTAGTTTAACCTAAGTTTACTAAGAATAAAATGTTTTACCATATTCTGTTTCCCTAATTAAAAGTAGTGTGTGCTCATTTTAGAAATTTTATGGAAAAAAAGTAAATTCACTGTAACTTAGGTGCATAAACTATTAATAATTTTGGTGAAGTCTTTCTTTAAACATTTTCTATATAATCAGTCAATATATTTATTTAAGCATTTATTTATTTATTTATTTTTCACAACTCACACACACACTGTATTTTTTTTTTTTTTTTTTTTTTTTTTGGCCCACACACACTGTATTTTATTTTTACAAGAGATAGATAAACTGTCACCAAGCATTGTAAATTAAGCATTTATTATGTTGCAAATCTTTTTCAGGCTTCTAGATAAAGATTTTATTGTTATTATATTTTTTTGTAAACTCTTTTTCATCTAAAATCTCATGACCATTTCCTTATTATAGTTGGTATTTTACAGACCTTTTAATTGCTTTATAATCTTAACATTGTGTAAATATGCTGTAATTTACTTGACCAGTCAGCCTCTTATTTTTTGGACATTAGGTTTTGATTTGTTTCCAAACTTCTCTCTGTTATAAAGTAGTGAAGTAGCATCTTTCAAAATCTTCCATTTTGGTAAGGAGAAAATAATATCTCATTCTATTTTGCATGTGTTTGATGACTGACTTTGAAACTTTTCATGCTTTTATATTGCTAGTTGTAACTTGTCTATTCATGTCCTTTGTCCTTTTGTTTATAATTGGGGTTGTTTATCCTTATCGATTTTTGTTCTTCATCATATATTTACAATTTTTTGTCATTTCTTGTAATTTTGTATTATTAGAACTCCTCATGCAAAAGTTTTCATAACGTAATCTAGATTAAATTCTTCGTTAAAGAATACTTCCATTTATAGTTGAAGCACTGTCTAGTTAGCTATATTTTTCCTGTTCGCAATGTTGCTTTGGAAAATACATGTTCCCAGCTGGTGATTGTAAATAACCTCCTTGCTTCCCTGAAAAGGCAGATGGAAATGGTTCATTTATAATGACACCTCTCATGTGGGAATCTTGAAGGATAGCTCTTATTGTGAAATTTAGCAGTCTTCCACATGCAGCAATTTTTGGTAGACTCTTTTTTAAATTCCCTTAGATAGAAGTTACCTGGGAAAAATGCTTAAGTATAGAAAATGTCTGTTAAATTTAAGGCATTGGTATGAGTAACATCATGCATATAGGTTTGGATAGTCCCTCCTAGGAGGGAGAAACTTTTCCTAAATGAAATAAGAGGTTTTTAATTTCTGAGATAGTTTCCAAAGTTGAGAATCACATTATGTAAAACACAGTAGAAGTATATAATCTGTGGCACTTCAGAAGATGGAGAAAAATTAAATCCTTTTCAAGGAAAGGTGGCTTCTATTTGTTAAATTCTTATGTGTGTGTTTCTACTCTTTTACCTCCAGTGTTCTTAAATTAGTCATGTTTGAAATTAAACTCCCTGTAGTGTGGATGGAAAGAATAATATTTGCTATAGACAAGTTATGAACATAGTATAATTTTAGCTTAGGTGTTAGAAGGTAGAGCAATAGAATAACAAAATAGATAATTATTTGAAATGTTAAATTCAGGATAGGACAAAAATAAAATATGTCACCCAGTTTGAAGATGTGATTCACAGTATTCAGTGCTATACTCCACAGCATGAATTTTCTTTGTAGCCCAGACTGGATAAGATTTGAAAATTCCGAACTCATTTGGCATAATAAATTAAATATTGATGTTTATTCACTGCTTGGATAAAAAAAATGAAAATAATCCCCTATTTTCAAATCCCTTAATGTTATAATAAAACATGAACTATCATTCTGTTACCTAACAGTATACTTTGATCAATATTTTTAACATGAAGGAATATTACAGAAGACATACTTATGAATATTAAGCAGCAACTGTTCACAGCATTGATTTCCCTGCTAGATTTTATTAATACATATGCTTGTTTATATAGTTAAAAAATATAGCTCATTGATCTTTTGTACCTATTGTCACATTTATTATGACATACGTACCTTTAAAGAAGAGAAAAATCACTGTGATATTTTCCTTTGGATAAAGCAAAAGCAGACATATGAGCTGTAGTTGTTGCTAGGAGTAGAGAAGCTTGGCCTTGGTGGTAGTTCATGGTGAGTGAGTATATATGTGAATATGTGCATCTGTAATGAGGTGAAGGAGTAAGGAATTTGTTAGGCCTGCTGATAGTTGACTACAGTAAATGTGCATTAAAAAGAAATACCGGGCTTCCCTGGTGGCGCAGTGGTTGAGAGTCTGCCTGCTGATGCAGTGGGCGTGGGTTCGTGCCCCGGTCTGGGAGGATCCCACGTGCCGCGGAGCGGCTGGGCCCGTGAGCCATGGCCGCTGGGCCTGCACGTCCGGAGCCTGTGCTCCGCAACGGGAGAGGCCACAAGAGTGAGAGGCCCGCGTAACAAAAAAAAAAAAAAAAAGAAATACCAAGTTCACCTGTGTCAGAAACTGATTTGTTCCTTTTATTACTGCTGGCTATTTATTAAGAAGGGGAGATGGTTCTAGTTTAATTAACCCAGTTGAGTGTAGCAGATGGGACAGAATGTCTTGCAGCGATAAGACAATTCAGAAATGGCACCAGATGTTGGAAGCTGTCCCTGGTGGTATTTGAGTGCAGCCCAGATGTTCCAGTCCCACCTGGCTAGTTTCTAAGCACTGCAGGCGAAGCAGCTGTGATGTAACCTATATAATGTTCACATAACAGTAAAAGCACTATAATTGAACTGCTGCTCTAAATTTCTAAGGTTGTGACTCTTAAGAGGTGAAATCTTTAAGGACAACTATTTAAGGTTTTAGATCCTTTGACTATTGCTGTTTCATTGATAACTGAATTGAGAAGTGGAATATAAAATTTAACAATGTTACTGTTCAAATTATAGATAAAAGTAAATATTCATACCTATTTAGTGTTTACAAATGAAAATTTGTATGAGAATGTGATGTTATGCATGCAGATTGATCTGCAGCCTTATGATTTGAATCTCACCCCTTTAAAAACACCAGTCTGGAAGTAGCAAAAAGCTACTGTTTTTTTTTTTTCAAGGATTAAAAATGCAAGTATTTTGCAAATATTTGCAAGTAAACAATAGGAAAAAATAGTCCACCTAAATCATTGCATTCATTTTTCTTTCTGTAGCTATTAAAACTGATTACTATGCAGATCAACTTCAAGGGTTTTTTTGGGTTTTTTTCCCCCTTTTATTTAAAAAAAGTCAAACTGCAGAAAATTTGTCACATTTTCTTTGTCTCTCTCTAGTTCTTTTTTGGTTTTGTTTATTTATTGTGCACTGTTTGAGAGAATTGCAAACATCATGACATTTTGCCCCTAAAATACTTCAGCATATATCTCCTTACAACAAGGACATTCTCCTTCACAATCATAATATAATTATCATACTTGGGGAATTTAACATTAAAACAGTACTGTTGTATAATAGACCATATTCACATTTCCCTGGTGTCTCAATTACGTCATTTCAGTATAGCACTTACTTAAATATCCAGAGTCCAGTCAAGGATCACCCATTTCATTTACTTGCCATGTTTCTTTAGGCTTCTTTAATCTGGAGTGGTCCTAGTCTTTTTCTTTTATGACGACATTTTCTGAAGAGTCTTGAGAGCTGTTTTGCAGAATGTCCCTCAATTTGTATTTGTCTGATTCATTCTTCATGATTGGAGTCAGGTTAAATATTTTTGGGAAGAATTTGGATGATGATTTCTTTTTTAGTCCCTTTATATTAGAAGACCCATGAGTGCTATTTTGTCTGATGATTAGTGACATTAAGTTTGAGCACTTGTTTAAGGTGGTATCTATCTGATTTCTGCACTGTAAAAGTAGCTTAATCTCTTTTTATTTGTAATTAATCTGTGGAGTGATGATTTGATTACCCAGCAACATTTTACCCAGGTTTTAGCATCCATTGAAGATTCTTATAAAGAGCATAATTGGCCAGATAAACTGCATGCCTACATTATGTTCGTGAAATGTAAGTAAGGGGTAACCGTAACCACAGTTGTAGTATCTATTATATTACTAGTTATAGAACTGAAGGATACTGTAAGAGAGTCTGTCCTGTGGTAGCTTAAAGGGAACATGGTGACATGAAAAGCTGGATCAACTAACTAGCTGTTATGATGGGTCTTGGGGCTCTAGTATTGGGTATTTTTTGAGTGCAGTGCTAAAATGGCTTCCTAAAAGTGCTATCAATTGTGCTGTGGTTCTGACAGGTTTTTTCCCTCATACTTAATTTCTAGGAGGATCAGCTGATTTATTTGGAGGCTTTGCTGACTTTGGCTCAGCCGCTGCATCAAGCAATTTCCCTTCCCAAGGTACGATATGATTTGATTGGCCAGAAATCTAGGGACAGTGGAAATGTTACCAAAACAAAACAACCCTTCACCACCCCACCCCCATCTGCTTCTTCTGGCCATTTTCTACTTGTAGTAGTATTTATAATTCCCAATTCCCAAAGAATTTATTCACAAAGGTACTTTATTGGGCCAGTATCCTAAATGTGCCAGACGAATTAATCTGGTTGCAGACTACTCAGGTACACCTAAATAAAATTGCCCTCACTCATAAGTGACTCTTGTTTTATTTTGGGGGGCGGGGGGCGCGGGGAGTAGGTGCGGAGGGAGTGTGAATAAGTATAAATCTCATTTTAGCAGCAAGAATATTATGGTTTATGTTTAGCTTATATGATTTTCTTGAATGAAATTCAGGGACATTGGAGTTGGGCAGACCATCTTACCAAAATTCATTTCTTTATAATTTAGATATCTTAAAAGAATTTCTATGAAAAATAACTGAACTTCATTTTGGCATATCCTTAAATGTGAGCAGTTGAACCTCAGGCAAAAAAGAATTCCTCATTCCATGTTAAATTAGAAATTTTAAAATACTCTAGATTTGTTGTGATCATTTCACAATATTTGTAAAGATCAAATCATTATGTTGTCCACCTGAAACTAATATAATGTTATGTGTCAATTAACACCCTCAATTTTTTTTAAATGGCAAAAAAAAAAAAAAAAAGCTAACATCCAAGCAGAATACAGGCTTAAACATAATGGACTGAGGTGAAGGGCTTGTATTTTTCCCCCTTATTATTAATATTTTTATCTTACTACCTCTGCCATATACTTTGGTAGCTGTTTAACTTTATGAAAGCCTCTGAGCCTCCATCTTTCTAAAATTGGGAATAATGCTACTTGTCATGATTCTTTATAAGGATAGAGTAGTGTCTGTAGAGACGTGTAGAATAGGGTCTGAGTTCATTATTAAGTGTCTTTTAGGTTGTAAAGGGGTTGGTTCTAATGTTTTTTTCCATAAAATTTGGTCAGTCTGAAGTTTGAGAGATAATATAAAAAATTTAGCTATAAAAATCATAAACATGAGGTGAGGCAAGGAGGAAATATTTAACTGAATTAGTTTTATTATTCATTTCAAGTAGAGTTATCTATCCCCATTAATTGGATTAAAATTTATATTTAGTACTGTCTAGGTTAGTGAGGATTTAGGAAGAAAGACGCATAGGTTTTAATGTGATTTGGGTTATTTGGACCACTTGTGTAAATTCCAAGTATTTCCCAGAAACCAGGATTGTGGAGTAATGAACTGCTTCATTTTAGAAGTGTGGTTATACCTTGTAAGGGTTAATACCTTGCTTTAGGCAAATCAAAGTAGAAAATAAACATTGCCCTAATTTTACAGACTGCCTGTGTAATTCTCAAAGTTTTTATGTATATAAAGTTGCCTACTATGCAAATAATTCAAATATGTTAATGTTGCTAAGTGATAACATCTCTTCATCTTAATGTGATTAACATAACCTGATCACCATTACGCAAGGGGCTGAAACTGTTGCAACAATGATTAATGATTGCTGAACAATATATGCCTCACTAGAAATCTCTTCCTCCCATGATTAATCATCTCAGATAAAGTTTTCAGATGGGGCAACACATTTTGCCCCAGTTTCCATTCCTATTCTGTTTTCTAGATCAAGCAGATAGAAAATCAGCATAAAGTTTACCTTTATCCAGCAGTCTTCCTTAAATTAGTTTAAATTGTTTAATACATAGAACTAATTGTAAAACTCTTAATTCAGTCTTTTTTGTAAAGAAGATCAAAGACATATTTTAGCAAAACCCAGAAGTAATGAATATCAGCCCAGTTCTTATATTAAATTGTTGGTAGAACTTGGGGTTTCTAAGTGAATTATTTTCTCTTTTGAGGGTGCTTACATTACAAAATGGAAATAGAAGATATAATTTTAAAGACTTAATGTTATTTTTCTCTTGATATTTATCATAATGAGACACAATATCACAGTGGGTGGTTACCTTTTAGGCTAGACAAAATGTATTTCCTAGTTGTAAGTGAACATGTCGTGCAAAGAAATTAACTTGAGCTACATACTGTTCGCTTTCAGATGACAGTTTATATGTAGCTCTTTCTTCACCTTTGCTTTTTTTAACTTCCATTAATTCATATTTATGTTTGTCCCTTTCTTAAAGCAAGGTTTGTTTACTTAGTATAGCCTAGTTTAAAAAAATTTTTTTTCAAGTATCACTTGCCTTTATATTTATTGTGTTCCAAATAGTTAGTATTATGTATGCAGAATTTATAGAAGCTTGACTTATACTTTTATATGGCACACCTAAAGGAAAGAAAGTGTGATGCTTTGCCTCTCCTCTGTCTTTTCACAATTAATCCAAAGTAACAATAAACCTCAAATGGCACTTACTATATATTAAGTTATTCAATCTTCGCAACTTAGATTTTTAAAAAAGTATGGCACAGGGGACTTCTCTGGCAGTCCAGTGGGGTAAGACTCCATGCTTCCACTGCAGGGGCATGGGTTCGATCCCTGGTTGGGGAACTAAGATCCCACATGCCTCATGGTGTGGCCACATAGATAAATAAAAGCTCTGCTTTAAATAAAATAAAAATACAAAGGCGCAGAGAAGGTTAAGTAAGGTCACACAGCCAGTAAAATACAAAATCCGTTCTCTTAAATATTTCAGTCTATTAATTAACCTATTAATTTTTTTTTTTTCACGGTACGTGGGCCTCTCACTGCCATGGCCTCTCCCGTTGCAGAGCACAGGCTCCGGACACGCAGGCTCAGCGGCCATGGCTCAGGGGCCCAGCCGCTCCACGGCATGTGGGATCTTCCCGGACCAGGGCACGAACCCGCGTCCCCGGCATCTGCAGGCAGACTCCCAACCATTGCGCCACCCGGGAAGCCCTAACCTATTAATTTTTATATTATTAAATGCATTAACTCTTTTCTATGCATTAAATCTTAAACTTGTTATAATTATACTTTGAAGCATAGTGATAGTTTTGTTTCTTTTTTTAAATATTAGCATGAGTTCCCCTCTTAAGACTATACCCCGCTTTTTACTTAAATAGATTGAACAGTCCCATTTGAAGTAAACAGTGTACTAAGGTTATGTATCATGGCTCTTTGTAGCCTTTGTGTTGTCAGTGGAAGCATGGCCAAATGGGTGAGAACTTCTTACAGAAATTTAGTAATCCTATCTTAATTTTATTGAGTTTTTGGGTTTGTCTTTTTAATGAATTTGGGGTTTTATTTACATGAGATGATATAAATCATAGTCTGATTTCTCTTTGAACCTTTCCAAATAATGAATGAACAAAATGAGTTGAACTGTCTGATTTTACTGAGTTACTCCTTGCATGAGGATTCTGGATCTCCCAACAGAGTTTAACCAGTTTAGAGGTTTTTTTCTTGTTTTGGGGGGATCTCAGGCTAGTTCATATTTGTTTAGCTAGAAACTTATTTGATATGCAAACTTAGGTTGAAGGAAAGTTTTAGTTTCTGTAATTTCTTTGTGTCACCTCAGACCTGCCAATGCCAAGAGACAGATTTTACTTTATATGTGGAAGGTTTTTTTCTTTGCCACCTTGTTAACACTGGTGGAATATTCATAAGAATAATGTCCAGATGGAGATGGTACCTGCAGATGTTAATCTGGATGGACACAGATCAGCTCTAATTTGTTTCAGTTGGAAGATTGTCGTATGTGTTCTGTGCATTTCAGAAACTTTCTTACCCTTTTTTCTTTCTCAGTAACAGCAGCAAGTGGGAATGGAGACTTTGGTGACTGGAGTGCCTTCAACCAAGCCCCGTCAGGCCCTGTTGCTGCCAGTGGTGAGCTCTTCAGCAGTGCCTCACAGCCAGCTGTAGAGCTTATCAGTAGCTCACAACCAGCTTTAGGCCCACCTCCAGCTGCCTCAAATTCTTCAGACCTATTTGATCTTATGGGCTCATCGCAGGCAACAATGACATCTTCCCAGAGTATGAATTTCTCTATGATGAGCACTAATACTGTAGGTCTGGGTTTGCCCATGTCAAGATCACAGGTAAGTTGTCTGCCTCCCTTGGAAACTGTGATTCATAATCTTTGAGATGCTCTAGCTATCTAATGGCAGATTAGCATAAAACAGAAAAATAAGCAAGTGATACATAGATTACTTTTGTACATTGCGTTTACCTTGTGTCCCTACCCTGGAATAGTCATATGGGTTCTCCAGGACAAGGCCTTCTCACTCATCTTGCTGTCCATGCAAAGCCAAGTGTGATGCCTTGCATAGAGGAGGCATTTGTTGAAAATTTATTGAACTAATAAACAAATTGGAATTTAATAGTTTAAAAAATTGTTTTTAAGAAGAAGGAATAGAGGAGTTCCCTGGTGGCCCAGTGGCTAAGACTGTGTTTCCGCTGCAGGGCATGTGGGTTCAATTCCTGGTTGGGGAACCAAGATCCCGTGTGCCTTGCAGCACGGCCTAAAAATAAAAAATTAAAGACATTAAAAACAAGAGAAGAAGAAGGAATAGAGATATATTGCTAATATAGAAAATTATTCTCTAAAATAATGAATGTTCTTCCCTATTCTGGACCTGCACTAAATTATATAATGTTTATATAGGCTCTTCTTTCAACTCTTATTTTCATAAAGGAAAATAACTAAACAGGAACTTTTAAATTCACTTTTTAAAATTAAATCTAAGTTACCTAATACTAGCTTAGAATTCAAACAAGTGCAGAATATATGTGTCTGAGTTGTATCAGGAACTTGCTATTTTTGACTCAGGCTATTCTGAATATTTGTTTATGATGCTAATTATTCATTTTAATATGTAGAATCTCCTATTTTGGGTGTTAGGATGAAGGAAGAGAAGAAAGAAGCAGAAAGGTGACTGATCTGTATAACAGATATTAGACCTAACATTAAGAAAAAGGACATGAAAGCCATACCAGTACAATTAAATTGAACTGAACAAACTCAAGCCAGTTCACTGTTTCTTTCATATGGTCTAAGCATAAAGCCAATCTACTAATTTTCAATCTTAATTGCAACTATGTTGTGAGTCTTTGCATTGGTCCATTTTAAATTATTCTTCCTATTTGTATTTATTTCCCTTTTTCTGTCCTTGTTACAATTATTCTGGTAGTAACTACCAGGCACCTCTGCTGCTTTTTCCTGAATTTCTCCTTTCTTCTGTATTGGTCCATACTGTACCAAATTCCACTAGTGTTGCTTGCTTTAGGCAATAGAAATATACATGGAGCAGGGATATGTCAGTCAGGTTATGTGGAATATAATTTGCTGTTTTGATGATTTTTTTTTTTAACATGAGAAATCATACCCCAAATTCCATTTTGTAAGAATAAATTTCCACTTGTATATTTCATTAAAGTTGTACTAACCCGAAGTTAATAGTTGCCCCAGGATTATGGCTTCTAGACTTGGGGTGATGGGAGGATAACTGTTAGTGTAAATATGTTAGTTTTTTCCCCACCCCAAACATGATTTGGACTTCAGAGGAATATTATGGGAAGCTGGTGATTCAGGATATTGAAGACCTTAATGTAGAACATTTGTTGTTCTTATTGGTTTCAAGAGTTTATTACAAAGTCTAGTATATATTTGGAGTTACTATGATTAAATTGCCGTCTGGTAATCTTTATAGAGCAGATGCTTAATTTTTAGAGCATTTTTCTATTTTCCAGCCTTTGCAAAATGTTAGCACAGTGCTGCAGAAGCCTAATCCTCTCTATAATCAGAATACAGATATGGTCCAGAAGTCAGTCAGCAAAACCCTGCCCTCTACTTGGTCTGACCCCAGCGTAAACATCAGCCTAGACAACTTACTACCTGGTATGCAGCCTTCCAAACCCCAGCAGCCATCACTCAATACAATGATTCAACAACAGAGTAAGTTACTGCAAGACATCCCATTTCTTTGTGTATTTGTAATCCTTTGCCCTTATGCCAGGACTACTTCAAGCCATGAAATAAAACTGTACTGAAAGCAACTGTGTATTCACTTAAGATTTTTTTCACATAATACCTGGTATCCCTCCTGGCACATTGAATTGCTTTGTATTCTGCTCTTGATTGACATGTTAACATTTATTGTATGGTGGTGAGTTTTGGGAGCCTGATCACTGAAATAAAAGTATTTGTTGAGAAAAAATTTTTAATATAGGCAGATATGTCAAGAAACAAAAATCATCTGAACTCCATAATCCAGGGATAATCACCATTAATTCATATTTCTTCATAGTCCATCTTTTCTAACCACATTTTTAATACTTGAGATCATTCTGTCTATATTTTGTTTCTTGCAGTTCATATTCAACATTATTGTTTTTTCTGTGTTGAATATTCTTAAAGAAAGAAAGCGCGGGGCTTCCCTGGTGGCACAGTGGTGGAGAGTCCGCCTGCCAATGCAGGGGACGCAGGTTCATGCCCCGGTCCGGGAAGATCCCACATGCCGCGGAGCGGCTGGGCCCGTGAGACATGGCCGCTGAGCCTGCGTGTCCGGAGCCTGTGCTCCGCAACGGGAGAGGCCGCGACAGTGAGAGGCCCATGTACCGCAAAAAAAAAAGAAGAAAGAAAGAAAGCGTGATTTTTGGATCTTTATAGTTATCCATCATATTAGTGTGCATTTCCTCTATTGTTGGTTATTTCATTTGTTTCCAGCTTTTTTCCTATTATAAATAACTCCATGGTTTTGTATAAATCTTTTTACTTGTGATTTTTTCCCTTAATATAATGTTCTAAAAATAGAGCGAGTCAAAGGATATAAACTTTTTAAGGTTTTTGATACACAGTAGCTCTTGACAACTTGTTAGGTCGGATTCAGTAATAGATTTTATAGGAATGGTTTTAAGGGCCTGATGTTTTCTGCCAGCCCACTCTTACTGTTTCTACGTCTTGGGGAAATCAGAGCTAACAGCCACTGAATATTTCTCAAGACTAAACAATACAAGTTAATTGACTTCTCTTATAAAAAAATCACTATAAAGTAATTTTATTGGAGCTTACAGGTATTGATGGTCAGGAAGATTGTATTATTTTTCTGCTCTGTGAATCTAAGAATTCAGTGTGATAAAGTTCTTTTGTCTCTTCTGTTAGATATGCAACAGCCTATGAATGTGATGACCCAAAGTTTCGGAGCTGTAAACCTCAGTTCTCCATCGAACATGCTTCCTGTCCGGCCCCAAACTAACCCTCTGATGGGGGGACCCATGCCTATGAGCATGCCCAGTTTGATGACTGGCACCATGGGAATGGCCCCTCTTGGAAATAGTCCAGTGATGAACCAGAGCATGATGGGCATGAACATGAACATAGGGATGTCAACTGCTGGGATGGGCCTGACAGGCACAATGGGAATGGGCATGCCCAACTTAGCCATGACTTCTGGAACTGTGCAACCCAAGCAAGATGCCTTTGCAAATTTCGCCAACTTTAGCAAATAAGAGATTGTAAAGGAGCAGATTGAATGAAGGATTTTTAGTGGTGCAGATAGGTGATGTTGGGATGGAAAATGCTAGTCAACTCCCCTTTCTTTCATCAATTAATTAAAATAAACCTACATTAAGAACCAAAAAGGTGGTTTTATAAAAGCAAAATATCTAGTATTTCAGATGGCCAGGCAAGGGCGCTTCAGATGAGGCAGTCAGAATCATTTTTCCCAGTGAGACTAGACCACAAATGGGGCAGTGAGACCACTGAAAGCCTTTATAGATTGAGGAGCCCATTTTAATATCATAATATGTGGGAATACTAGAATAGGGCTGAATAAATGTGTTTGAATCTCTAATTTTATACTTTTCTTTTCCTGAAGAACTTGATTTTTCTGTCCCTGAATTGCCTTGTCAGTCACAATTGGGTCTGTTCCTTTTACTACCACTCTTGAGTCCATATATGAAATCATTAAAGTTGGATGATCAGTTTTTTATAAAAATATATATTTTTGTCCAAAAAAGGCATACATATGTGATTATGGCTAAATCAAAGGTAACTGGAATGTATATACTTTTGCTAATGTTCCAGCAATACTGCTATTATACTATCCAAATTTTTATTGTAACAAAACCTCTTTAAGCAATTGGTGATAGCTATGGGACTTTTCCCATTTCTTCTGCTATAATTATCCTGTGCAGAACTCGGAAAAATATTTTTTTCAGGACTGCTCTATGGTTTCCTTTAAAAGAAAAGAAAAAAAAAAAACCTCCAGTATTTTTATTTGTTCTTAGCAGTCATTATTTACACTTTGCAGTGATAACTTGGCAAGGCTTCCTTATGTGTTTATCCCTGTAGCCACCATGTAATAGGAACAGTCAAAAAGAAAAATATTTATTTTTTTTTTTGGTGTCTTCAAAAAATTTTTGAAAAGGGTAAAAATCCATTAAGACCTTAAATATAAATGTTAGAACTCAACAATGTTGGCTTTTAGATTTTATACAGTATTGTTTTGGTTTTGAGTGTATATAATATGGCATTAGCAAATATGGTTCCAATAGAGAGGAGTTAAATATATATATTATTAAAGGAGACCTGTAGCAGTCAAAGATTTTATTGATTTAATGGCAAATAAATGAAATTAATTAAATTGTTTTCCTGCTGTAATTCTGCATTAAGGTCACATGAAAATCATGATTCTAGAGTTCGGAATGCAAAATTGTTTCACCCTTAAGCTGGGAATATTTTTTAAAATAAATACTATAATATAGGCATCAAATTATTACCTCCCCACTTTGTGTTG
Organism: Lipotes vexillifer; assembly: GCF_000442215.2. Classification (NCBI taxonomy): domain Eukaryota; kingdom Metazoa; phylum Chordata; class Mammalia; order Artiodactyla; family Lipotidae; genus Lipotes; species Lipotes vexillifer. Next base: position 1,482,363 of record NW_006771758.1, read on the forward strand.
AAATTTTTTTTATTGATAAAACTTTGTTTCCATTGTATTCATAATATAGTTCTGTTATACATAACATTAAAATGTTCATTAAAATCAATGTTGAACTGCTTTTTCTTTCATTATGTTAGACATTAGAGACCGTTTGGGGAAAAAATAATTATAATTTAGGCAAAGTAATTTTTATAAATAATTTAAAATTATTTAATGACTTCTCTATTCCTTCCTATCAGACTCTGCTGTTACGAATTAAAAATGAAGCAGCAAAGATATCCTGACCTGCTCCATTCTTGCTAATGTTCCATCTACAACATTTCTAATTAGGCAGAAATTCATGTACTTCAGCTAAGTGGTAATGAAAAGTGATTCATTTGCTGAATAAGAGATGAGAGAGAGTGTAATTAGCTGACTGTGGTTTTTAATCTTTCAGCAATTCAATGTGTTTAAATTAGTTTCAAAGAATAGGAGCTTTCAAGTGTTGTTACTTCAGAGCAATCAAGCCAGGCTCTGGTGGCAGCTTGGAGAATATCTTCACTGATATTTAAAACCCGCAATCTTAAATGAATTTTTTCTTTAAATTGAGAGGTATGGCATCACCTTTTCAAATATGTATGGTTCTTAAAGGAAATAAATATTTTGTTTCTACACTTTCGTGTTTAAAATTTCTTTCTAATAAAACATTTATTTCTAAAGCATTTTCTTTACTACTATGCCTTCTTCCAATGTTGTATTCTGAAGACAGAAGGGAACCCCTACCTTAGTTATTACTGTACCTCAACATACAGTCTGCCGTCTTACCAGTGTTTTTTGTTTCAGAGCCCTTGAAAGAAGAAAACAAGAATTGCCTCATTGGGGTTCCATTCAATTTAATGACTTGTCTCTGAAGGGGTTATTAAGTGATACCTAAAGAAAGGTCTAAATACCCCAAAATAGTTTGGAGCTGGCAAGAAAATACTCTTCTTTAATAGTCTGTTGGGCTCCCTTTTGCCCATCCTGTACCTCTTTCCTTTTTCAATAGCTTCTCTGTTGTATCTGTTTTTCATTTTGCCTACTATTTTGTGGAGAGAAGGAATTAGATACTGTTCTTGCAATTTACATATAATGTGTGAATCTCCCCTGCCATTCCAGATTCATTTTTTTCCCCTCTTAAAATGTTTTTTACTTCTCTGATATGATCTTCAGGAACCATAAATAGATACACTGTTCTTGTATAGTACTTGGGATGTCTACTTTTTTTGTTTAAATTGCCCAGGGCTTCCCTGGTGGCGCAGTGGTTGAGAGTCCGCCTGCCGATGCAGGGGACACGGGTTCGTGCCCCGGTCCGGGAGGATCCCACATGCCGCGGAGCGGCTGGGCCTGTGAGCCATGGCCGCCAGGCCTGCGTGTCTGGAGCCTGTGCTCTGCAACGGGAGAGGCCGCAGTGGTGAGAGGCCCGCGTACCGTTAAAAAAATAAATAAATAAATAAAAATAAAATAAAATGCCTGAATGATACCCATAATGCCGTTGGTTAGGAGCTAGTCACTAATAAGTTGAGGCCTATAGTTACTTATATTTGGAGGGAAGGGTTAATACCTTTTTCTTCTCAAATATTTTTGAAACACTTAAAATAAAGCTAACTGTCCTAAGCACAGAACATACCTTACAGTAAATAGATTTCTGAAATAAACTGGCTTTGTGTTTCAGCTCTCCTGGGAGATGGCACTGCATTGTGGAAAGAGCATGGACTTGGAAGCAGACAGATCTAATCCCATTTCAAGCCCTCACTGTCTGTGTGACACCTTGATCAAGTGATCTGACTTTTCTGGGCCCTAATACATTTTTTCTAAAATTAACTTAAAATCTGGAAGTGTTGGATAACTAAAATAAGTGAGATCAGCAGCACTGACATATATATGCTGTAAATGTTTCTCTGCCTCTCATTTTTATTATTTATGCAAGTGTGCTTACATATCAGGAACTTCCTGTGTGCCAGTCACTGTGCTAACCGTTTCACATGCACGTCATTTAATCTGCATAGCAAACCCCAAAACCTCATACTCCTAAAAGGAGTGTGTAGTTAAGAAAGCCTGAGAGGGACTTCCCTGGTTGCACAGTGGTTAAGAATCCACCTGCCAATGCAGGGGACACGGGTTCAAGCCCTGGTCCAGGAAGATCCCACGTGCTGTACAGCAACTAAGCCCGTGAACCACAAGTACTGAGCCTACGCTCTAGAGCCCGTGCGCCACAACTACTGAGCCTGTGCTCTAGAGCCCACGAGGCACAAATACTGAGCTCACATGTCACAACTACTGAAGTCTGCACGCCTAGAGCCCGTGCTCCACAAGAGAAGCCACCACACCGCAATGAAGAGCAACGCCTGCTCGCCACAACTAGAAAAAGCCTGCGCGCAGCAACGAAGACCCAATGCAGCCAAAAATAAATTTTAAAAAAAAAGTTTAAAAATAAAGCCTGAGAGACTGTTACTAAGCTGATTTCTAATTGAGGGTTTTCCTATCTGCCTGTATTTAATTCTTTCTTTTTTTAACCGACAAGCAAATTGTAAGCGAACTGCTTTGTGAATGTCCTGAGTCACTTACACTTACCACATTAGTGCAGATGTGAGGGAGAGAACTATGAAAGTGAGCTCTTGACTTGCCACACAACCCTCAGAATGTTCTCAGCTTTTAGAAGCAGTAGAGATCTCAACTTTTCTATTGACTTCTTGCAATTTTCTTGACTAAGATCTTGTTATTCTAATATCCAGAGAAGCAATCTGATATAAAAAAAAAAAAAAAACATAAAAGAGGATTATTTTCTCTTTCTTTTTCTTTTTTTGGCTGCTTGTAGGATCTTAGTTCCCCAACCAGGGATCAAACCCCAAACCCCCTGCAGTGGAAGCACAGAGTCCCAACCACTGGACCACCAGGGAAGTCCCTAAAAGAAGATTTTATGTTTACTTTTAACTCATTATGACCTTAATTGTTATGTGTCTTCCTTCTATGAAAATGGCAGCCTTGCTAATGCACTGCTCTCACAGACATAATAAGTAGCTCCTAGCACCCCTTCACACTGCACTGGATTACCCCAGTGGGGGAAGAATCAGCATGCAGCCAATTCAGATGCTTAGTTTCCCAGGGATTTTGAATGGATTTGAAAGTCCTGATGGGCAAACATAATTTTCATTTGTTACCCTTTAAAACAAGTGTCAGGAATTCCTTGGAGGTCCAGTGGTTAGGACTCGGCGCTTTCACTGCGATGGCCTGGGGTTCAATCCCTGGTCAGGGAACTAAGATCCTGCAAGCTGCGCAGTGCAGCCAAAAAAATAAAAATCATAAATGTCATTACTTTAAATAACTGAGTTCTGGACTATGGAACCCTACATTTCCATTTGATTTTTCTTAACTGTCCATCTGTGTTCTTTAAATGCTCCAAGCACATTTCTTCGATTTGAGATAAGAGTGCTTAGAGTTGGTATATGGAACAGTTTGACCTCAGGACGCCCTTAATGCCATTAACAACTAATGAAGACCCTAAAGAACTTTTGTTTATGTGGGTCATATCTGTTAATACTAACTGATATAAAAGGTGAGAAACTTTAAAATTTGAAATAAAATTTGGAATAAAAGCTGAGAAAGTTTAAAAATATTAATTGGTTTTATAGTAACAAGCCCATCACCTGCCAAATTACCATTTTATTAAAAACTTTTTCAAAATAAAAATCTGTGAGAAGAGTGGCATTGTTTTACATTTCTGAAAATCTCTTTATTACCTGGCTTAATAGAATACAGCTGGATTCTCTTACCTGCTTCTGCATTCGATCTGCTGTGCCATGTTGTTTTGGCGGAAATACATGAAAAAAGTCCAGCCTCAGAAATATGTGGTTGGAAAAGGTGGAACCTCGCAGGTCCCCTGAATGGGTCTCAGGGCTCCCCAGTTGTCCTCAGGCCACGGGTAACTGCTCCTGTCTGTTGAGAATTAACAGATAAGTATTTCTTAGTAACTATGTATCCATTTACTTGATTTATTCTGTTTATAAGGTGATCTGCTTGAGGTACAAAAAATTTAGTTTTGCCTTTCACTTCAGTCACAAGCAAAATGCCTGTCATGAACTTGCTCTCTGGACCCTGAATATTAAAAGTTGGTGACACCAGAGCTCTTGCTCAGTTTTCAACATTATTTCTTCTGATACATAGTGCATATTTACTAGCTTTTTATAATTATGAAGTAAGTTTCTTACCCATTTTAGGTTTTTTTAGGAAAGCTTAGATTGAGAGACTGGGTGTTGAGTGCTTTGTGAATTATAAACCTTTTGAACCTCCTTTTCTATCCTTTGAGAAGAGAGAGTAAAACGGGTCAAACCTGAAGGCCTCTGAGTTATTTGCAAGGGGGCCTGGCAACTTTGTACACTGTTCTCTGTCAAATACTTCACAGAAGGATATGGCTATAGGAATAGTGCATCCATATTCATAGTGTTCCTTATGAATCCTAGATAAATTTTATCCCTAACAGAGGAGGAATCCAGCAAAATTTCCATCCTCTTCATGAAATGGCAGTAGCTAGCTCTGTCCTTATATACATCAGCTCCCTTCATTGTCATAACCTATGGAACTCCCTCTGATAAATAAAGAACAGGCATGTCAGAAACAAATTAACCAAAAGTAGCTTTGCAAAGATGGTTGTGCAGGGTCCCCAAAACAGATTTCCAGTAACTGATCACCATGGTCAGCCTTCAGTAAGTATGCCTGGCAGAGTTGTTTTTTTTTTCACTGTACGCGGGCCTCTCACTGTTGTGGCCTCTCCCGTTGCGGAGCACAGGCTCCGGATGTGCAGGCTCAGCGGCCATGGCTCACGGGCCCAGCCGCTCCGCGGCACGTGGGATCTTCCCAGACCGGGGCATGAACCTGCGTCCCCTGCATCGGCAGGCGGACCCTCAACCACTGTGCCACCAGGGAAGCCCCTGGCAGAGTTTTAATCATGGAAATAGGAAGGAAATCCTAGGCAGAATTCCCTCCCATATCAGAAGAGCTCTGTTTTAGAAACATGCATATAGTAGTCACAGAATCAGCTTTTGTTAATGAATGAAGTGTTGAAGATTTGATCTTTTGTGTCTGGTAATTTATAAACCAGTTTTATTGGACTGTATTTTCTAAAATATTAGGTAGTAGACTGTGTTCCAGTATTCTAGATTTTTTTCATGATATTTCACTTCTCCGTCATCAAAAATTTAAATCTAGTAAAACAATTACAAAACAGTCATGATAAAAGTGTAGAAAGTCCAAACACTCCCAGCTACGAAACAAGACTACAATGTGGAAATGAGCCACTAAACCAGAGGACGACCACCCACATGTTCTTCCATGTGTTTATGCATGCAGAGATCTGAAGAATGATGAGAAGGAGCCAGCCCTGTGAACTACACATGTGAACACCCCAAGTGGACAAGAAACATCAGAAGTTTAGTAGGGTGTGTCCAGAGCTTGATGTAGAAGGAGTGGGACTGGGGAGATAAGCAAGGACATGGTAATAATAGGTGCTTTGGGCAATCTACAGATTTCATGCAATCCTTATCAAATTACCCATGACGTTTTTCACAGAACTAAAACAAATAGTCCTAAAATTCATATGGAACCACAAAAGACCCACAAATGCCAAAGCATTCCTGAAAAAAAAGAAAAAATCAGGAAGCATAACCCTCCCAGACTTCAGACAATACTACAAAGCTACAGTAATCAAAACAGTGTGGTACTGGCATGAAAACAGACATATGGATCAATGGAACAGAATAGAGAGCCCAGAGATAAACACACACACCTATGGTCAATTAATCTTTGACAAAGGGGTCAATGGGAAAAAAGTCTCTTCAGCAAGTGGTGTTGGGAAACCTGGACAGCTACCTGTAAATCAGTGAAGTGAGAGCACACTCTCACCATACACAAAAATAAACTCAAAATGGCTTAAAGACTTAAACATATTACATGACATCATAAAACTCCTAGAAGAAAACATAGGCAAAACATTCTCTGACATAAATGGTACCAATGTTTTCTTAGGTCAGCCTCCCAAGGCAATAGAAATAAAACAAAAATAAACAAATGGGACCTAATCAAACTTACATGCTTTTGAACAGGAAAGGAAACCATAAACAAAACCAAAAGACAACTTACAGAATGGGATAAAATATTTGCAAACAATGCGACCGACAGAGGCTTAATTTCCAAAATATATAAATAGTTCATACAACTCAACAACAAACAACCCAATCCAAAAATGGACAGGTGACATAAATAGACATTTCTCCAAAGAAGATATACAGATGGCCAGCAGGCACAAGAAAAGATGCTCAACATCGCTAATTATTAGAGAAATGCAAATCAAAACTACAGTGAGGTACCACCTCACACCAGTTATAATGGCCATTATTAAAAAGTCTACAAATAACAAATGCTGGAGAGGGTGTGGAGAAAAGGGAAACTTCCTAACCATTGGTGAGAATGTAAGTTGGTGCAGTCACTGTAGAAAACAGTACGGAGGTTCCTCAGAAACCTAAAATTAGAATTAACATATGATCCAGCAATCCCACTCCTGGGCATATATCTGGATAAATATATAATTCAAAAAGATACATGCACTCCTATGTTCATAACAGCACTATTCACAATAGCCAAGACATGAAAATAACCTAAATGTCCATCAACAGATGAATGGATAAAGAAGATGTGGTACCTATATACAATGGAATAGTATTCACCCATAAAAAAGAACAAAATGATGTCATTTGTAGCAACATGGATGCAACTAGAGATTATCATACTAAGTGAAGTAAGTCAGAAAGATAAAGGCAAATACCATATAATACCACTTATATGTGGAATCTAAAATATGACACAAATGAACTTATCTATGAAACAGAATCACTAACATAGAGAAGAGACTGGTGGTTGCCAAGGGGGAGGGGGTCAGGGGAGTGATGGAGTAGGAGGTTGGGGTTAGCAGATGTAAGCTTTTATATATAGAATGGATAAACAACAAGGTCCTACTGAATAGCACAGAGAACTATATTCAATATCCCATGATAAAACATAATGGAAAAAAATACATATTTTAAAAAAGGAATGTATATATATGTATAACAGAATCATTTTGCTGTACAGCAGTAATTAACACAACATTGTAAATCAACTATACTTCAATTTTAAAAAAGGAGTCACAGTCCCTCCCTTTAAAAATGCACAAACACTTTATACTCTTTTTTTTAACATCTTTATTGGATTATAATTGCTTTACAATGGTGTGTTAGTTACTGCCTTATAACAAAGAGAATCAGCTATACATATACATATATCCCCATATCTCCTCCCTTTAGCGTCTCCCTTGCACCCTCCCTATCCCACCCCTCTAGGCAGTCACAAAGCGCCGAGCTGATCTCTCTATGCTATGCGGCTGCTTCTCACTAGCTATCTATTTTACATTTGGTGTAAAATGTGTATATATGTGTATATATGTCAATGCCACTTTCTCACTTCGTCTCAGCTTACCCTTCCCCCTCCCCATGTCCTCAAGTCCATTCCCTACATCTGTGTCTTTATAACTGTCCTGTCCCTAGGTTCTTCAGGACCTTTTTTTTGTGTGTAGATTCCATATATACGTGTTAGCATATGTTATTTGTTTTTCTCTTTCTGACTTACTTCACTCTGTATGACAGACTCTAGGTCCATCCACCTCACTACAAATAACTCAATTTCGTTTCTTTTTATGGCTGAGTAATATTCCATTGTATATATGTGCCACATCTTTTTTATCCATTCATCTGTCGATGGACACTTAGGTTGCTTCCATGTCCTGGCTATTGTAAACAGAGGTGAAATGAACATTGTGGTACATGACTCTTTTTTAATTATGGTTTTCTCAGGGTATATGCCCAATAGTGGGATTGCTGGGTCCTACGGTAGTTCTAATTTTTAGGTTTTTAAGGAATCTCCATACTGTTTTCCATAGTGGCTGTATCAATTTACATTCCCACCAACAGTGCAACCTCCCTTTTCTCCACACCCTTTCCAGCATTTGTTGTCTGTAGATTTTTTGATGATGGCCATTCTGACTGGTGTGAGGTGATACCTCATTGTAGTTTTGATTTGCATTTCTCTAATAATTAGTGATGTTGAGCATCCTTTCATGTGTTTGTTGGCAATCTGTATATCTGCTTTGGAGAAATGTCTATTTAGGTCTTCTGCCCGTTTTTGGATTGGGTTGTTTGGTTTTTTTTCATACTGAGCTGCATGAGGTGCTTATAAATTTTGAAGATTAATCCTTTGTCAGTTGCCTCATTTGCAAATATTTTCTTCCATTCTGAGGGTTGTCTTTTCGTCTTGTTTATAGTTACCTTTGCTGTGCAAAAGCTTTTAAGTATCATTAGGTCCCATTTGTTTATTTTTGTTTTTATTTCCATTTCTCTAGGAGGTGGGTCAAAAAGGATCTTGCTGTGATTTATGTCATAGTGTTCTACCTATGTTTGCCTCTAAGGAGTTTTATACTGTCTGGTCTTACATTTAGATCTTTAGTCCATTTTGAGTTTATTTTTGTGTATGGTATTAGGGAGTGTTCTAATTTCATTCTTTTACATGTAGCTGTCTAGTTTTCCTAGCACCACTTATTGAAGAGGCTGTCTTTTCTCCACTGTATATTCTTGCCTCCTTTATCAAAAAATAAGCTGACCATAGGTGCGTGGGTTTATCTCTAGGCTTTCTATCCTGTTCCACTGATCTATATTTCTGTTTTCGTGCCAGTACAATACTGTCTTGATTACTGTAGCTTTGTAGTATAGTCTGAAGTCAGGGAGTCTGATTCCTACAGCTCTGTTTTTCTTTCTCAAGATTGCTTTGGCTATTCGGGGTCTTTTGTGTTTCCATACAAATTGTGAAATTTTTTGTTCTAGTTTTCTGAAAAATGCCATTGGTAGTTTGATAGGGATTGCATGGAATCAGTAGATTGCTTTGGATAGTATAGTCATTTTCACAATGTTGATTGTTCCAATCCAAGAAAATGGTATATCTCTCCATCTGTTTGTATCATCTTTAATTTCTTTCATCAGTGTCTTATAATTTTCTGCATACAGGTCTTTTGTCTCCTTAGGTAGGTTTATTCCTGGGTATTTTATTCTTTTGCTTGCAATGGTAAATGGCAGTATTTCCTTAATTTCCCTTTCACATTTTTCATCATCAGTGTATGGGAATGCAAGAGATTTCTGTGCATTAATTTTGTATCCTGCTACTTTACCAAATTCACTGATTAGCTCTAGTGGTTTTCTGGTAGCATCTTCAGGCTTCTCTATGTATAGTATCATGTCATCTGCAAACAGTGACAGCTTTACTTCTTTTCCAATTCGTATTCCTTTTATTTCTGTTTCTTCTCTGATTGCTGTGGCTAAAACTTCCAAAACTATGTTGAATAAGAGTGGTGAAAGTGGACAACCTTGTCTTGCTCCTGATCTTTTGTGTGTGTGTGTGTGTGTGTGGTACGCGGGCCTCTCACTGCTGTGGCCTCTCCCGTTGCGGAGCACAGGCTCTGGATGCGCAGGCTCAGGGCCATGGCTCACGGGCCCAGCTGCTCCGCGGCACGTGGGATCCTCCTGGACTGGGGCACAAACCCGTGTCCCCTGCATCAGCAGGTGGACTCTCAACCACTGCGCCGCCAAGGAAGCCCTTGCTCCTGATCTTAGTGGAAATGGTTTCAGTTTTTCACCATTGAGAACAATGGTGGCTGTGGGTTTGTCATATTTAGCCTTTATCATGTTGAGGTAAGTTCCCTCTATGCCTACTTTCTGGAGGGTTTTTATCATAAATGGGTATTGAATTTTGTCAAAAGCTTTTTTTGCATCTATTGAGATGATTCTATATGGTTTTTCTCCTTCAATTTGTTAATATGGTTTATCACATTGATTGATTTGCGTATATTGAAGAATCCTTGCATTCCTGGAATAAACCCCACTTGATCATGGTGTATGATCCTTTTAATGTGCTGCTGGATTCTCTTTCTTAGTATTTTGCTGAGGATTTTTGCATCTATGTTCATCAGTGATATGGGCCTATAGTTTTCTTTCTTTGTGACATTTTTGTCTGGTTTTGGTGTCAGGGTGATGGTGGCCTCGTAGAATGAGTTTGGGAGTGTTCCTCCTTCTGCTATATTTTGGAAGAGTTTGAGAAGGATAGGTATTAGCTCTTCTCTAAATGTTTGATAGAATTCGCCTGTGAAGCCATCTGGTCCTGGGCTTTTGTTTGTTGGAAGATTTTTAATCACAGTCTCAATTTCAGTGATTGTGATTGGTCTGTTTATATTTTCTATTTCTTCCTGGTTCAGTCTTGGAAGTTTCTAAGAATTTGTCCATTTCTTCCAGGTTGTCCATTTTACTGGCATATAGTTCCTTGTAGTAATCTCTCACGATCCTTTGTATTTCTGCACTGTCAGTTGTTACTTCTACTTTTCCATTTCTAATTCTACTGATTTCAATAGAATTCTTCTCCCCTTTTTTCCTGATGAGTCTGGCTAATGGTTTATCAATTTTGTTCATCTTCTCAAAGAAACAGCTTTTACTTTTATTGATCTCTGCTATTGTTTCCTTCATTTCTTTTTCATTTATTTCTGATCTGATCTTTATGATTTCTTTCCTTCTGCTAACTTTGGGGTTATTTTTTTTCTTCTTTCTCTAATTGCTTTAGGTGTAAGGTTAGGTTGTTTATTTGAGATGTTTCTTGTTTCTTGAGGTAGGATTGTATTGCTATAAACTTCCCTTTTAGAACTGCTTTTGCTGCATCCTATAGGTTTTGGGTTGTCATGTTTTCATTGTCATTTGCTTCTAGGTATTTTTTGATTTCCTCTTTGATTTCTTCAGTGATCTCTTGGTTATTAAATAGTGTATTGCTTAGCCTCCATATGTTTGTATTTTTTAAAGATTTTTTTCCTGTAATTGATATTAGTCTCATAGCGTTGTGGTCGGAAAAGATAACTGATACGATTTCAATTTTCTTAAATTTACCAAGGCTACCAAGGCTTGATTTGTGACCCAAGATATGATCTAACTTGGAGAATGTTCCACGACCACTTGAGAAGAAAGTTTATTCTGTTGTTTTTGGATGGAATGTCCTATAAACATCAATTAAGTCCATCTTGTTTAATGTATCATTTAAAGCTTGTGTTTCCTTATTTATTTTCATTTTGGATGATCTGTCAATTAGTGAAAGAGCGGTGTTAAAGTCCCCTACTATGACTGTGTTACTGTCGATTTCTCCTTTTATGGCTGTTAGCATTTGCCTTATGCATTGAGGTGTTCCTATGTTGGGTGCGTAAACATTTACAATTGTTATATCTTCTTCTTGGATTGATCCCTTTATCATTATGTAGTGTCCTTCTTTGTCTCATGTAATAATCTTTATTTTAAAGTCTATTTTGTCTCATATGAGAATTGCTAGTCCAGGTTTCTTTTGATTTCCATTTGCATGTAATATCCTTTTCCATCCCGACTTTCAATCTCTATGTGTCCCTACGTCTTAAGTGGGTCTCTTGCAGACAGCATATATATGGGTCTTGGTTTATTTATTTATTTATTTATTTTTTCTTTTTGCGGTATGCGGGCCTCTCACTGTTGTGGCCTCTCCCGTTGCAGAGCACAGGCTCCGGACGCACAGGCTCAGCGGCCATGGCTCACGGGCCCAGCCGCTCCACGGCATGCGGGATCTTCCCGGACCGGGGTACGAACCCGTGTCCCCTGCTTCGGCAGGCGGACTCTCAACCACTGCGCCACCAGGGAAGCCCCTCTTGGTTTATTTTATTTATTTTTTGTTGTTGTTGTATGCTGGCTTCTCACTCTTGTCGCCTCTCCCATTGTGGAGCACAGGCTCCGGACACGCAGGCTCAGCGGCCATGGCTCACGGGCCCAGCCACTCTGCGGCATGTGGGATCTTCCCAGACCGGGGCACAAACCCACGTCCCCCACATTGGCAGGCGGACTCAACCACTGCGTCACCAGGGAAGCCCAGGGTCTTGTTTTTGTATACATTCAGCCAGTCTATGTCTTTTGGTTGGAGGATTTAATCTATTTACATTTAAGGTGATTATCAATATGTATGTTTCTATTACCATTTTCTTAATTGTTTTGGGTTTGTTATTGTGCGTCTTTTCCTTCTCTTGTGTTTCCTGCCTAGAGAAGTTCCTTTAGCATTTGTTGTAAAGCTGGTTTGGTGGTGCTGAATTCTCTTAGCTTTTGTTTGTCTGTAAAACTTTTAATTTCTCCGTCAGACCTGAATGAGATCCTTGCTGGGTAGACTAATCATGGTTGCAGGTTTTTCCCTTTCATCACTTTAAATAAATCCTGCCCCTCCCTTCTGGCTTGCAGAGTTTCTGCTGAGAGATCAGCTGTTAACCTTATGGGGATTCCCTTGTGTGTTTTTTGTTGTTTTTCCCTTGCTGCTTTTAATATTTTTTCTTTGTACTTAATTTTTGATAGTTTGATTAATATGTGCCTTGGTGTGTTTCTCCTTGGATTTAAGCTGTATGGGACTCTCTGCACTTCCTGGACTTTATTGACTATTTCCTTTCCCATATTAGGGAAGTTTTCAACTATAATCTCTTCAAATATTTCCTCAGTCGCTTTCTTTTTCTCTTCTTCTTCTGGGACCCCTATAATTCAAATGTTGGTGCATTTAATGTTGTCCCAGAGGTCTCTGAGACTATCTTCAATTCTTTTCATTCTTTTTTCTTTACTCTGCTCTGCAGTAGTTATTTCTACTATTTTATCTTCCAGGTCACTTATCCGTTCTTCTGCCTCAGTTAATCTGCTATTGATTCCTTCTAGAGAATTTTTAATTTCATTTATTGTGGTGTTCATCATTGTTTGTTTGCTGTTTAGTTCTTCTAGGTCCTTGTTAAACGTTTCTTGTATTTTCTCCATTCTATTTCCAAGATTTTGGATCATCTTTGCTATCATTATTCTGAATTCTTTTTCAGGTAGACTGCCTATTTTCTCTTCATTTGTTTGGTCTGGTGGGTATTTCCCTTGCTCCTTCATCTGCTGTGTGTTTCTCTGTCTTGTAATTTTGCTTAACTTACTGTGTTTGGGGTCTCCTTTTCACAGGTTGCAGATTCGTAGTTCCCGTTGTTTTTGGTGTCTGCCCTCAGGGGCTAAGATTGGTTCAGTGGGCTGTATAGGCTTCCTGGTGGAGGGGACTAGTGCCTGTGTTCTGGTGGATGAGGCTGGATCTTGTCTTTCTGGTGGACAGGTCCACGTCCAGAGTGTTTTGGGGTGTCTGTGACCTTATTATGATTTTAGGCAGCCTCTCTGCTAATGGGTGGGGTTGTGTTCCTGTCTTGCTAGTTGTTTGGCACAGGGGGTCCAGCACTGTAGCTTGCCAGTCGTTGAGTGGAGCTGGGTCTTAGCGTTTAGATGGAGATATCTAGGAGAGCTTTTGCCACCTGATATTACGTGGAGCCGGGAGGTCTCTGGTGGACCAATGTCCTAAACTCAGCTCTCTCGCCTCAGAGGCACAGGCCTGACATCGGCTGGAGCACCAAGACCCTGTCGGCCACATGGCTCAGAAGAAAAGGGAGAAAAAAAGAAAGAAAAAAAACAAAATAAATTTATTAAAATAAAAAATTAAAAAGTAATAAAAAACAGAAAAAAAAGAAAGAAAGAAGAGAGCAACCAAACCAATTAAATAATCTACCAATAATAATGAACTCTAAAAACTAAACTAAGATAAACATAAAACCAGAAACAAATTAGATGCAGAAAGCAAACCCCAAGTCTACAGTTGCTCCCAAAGTCCACCACCTCAATTTTGGGATGACTCGTTGTCTATTCAGGTATTCCAGAGATACAGGGTACATCAAGTTGATTGTGGAGATTTAATCCGCTGCTCCTGAGGCTGCTGGGAGAGATTTCCCTTTCTCTTCTTTGTTCGCACAGCTCCTGGGGTTCAGTTTTGGATTTGGGCCCGCCTCAGCATGTAGGTTGCCTTAGGGTATCTGTTCTTCACTCAGACAGGGCGAAGTTAAAGTAGCAGCTGATTGGGGGCTCTGGCTCACTCAGGCTGGGGGGAGGGAGGGGCAAGCCTGCAGCGGCAGAGGCCAGGGTGATGTTGCAACAGCTTGAGGCATGCCGTGTGTTCTCCTGGGGAAGTTGTCCCTGGATCACGGGACCCTGGCAGTGGCGGGCTGCACAGGCTCCCGGGAGGGGAGGTGTGGATAGTGAACTGTGCTCGCACACAGGCTTCTTGGTGGCTGCAGCAGCAGCCTTAGCGTCTCGTGCCTGTCTCTGGTGTCCATGCTTATCGTCACGGTTCATATTGGTCTCTGGAGCTCGTTTAGGCGGTGCTCTGAATCCCCTCTCCTCGTGCACCCCAAAACAATGGTCTCTTGCCTCTTAGGCAGCTCCAGACTTTTTCCTGAATGCCCTCCTGGCTAGCTGCAGTGCACTAGCCCCCTTCAGGCTGTGTTCACGCAGCCAACCCCAGTCCTCTCCCTGGGATTGGACTGAAGCCCGAGCCTCATCTCCCAGCCCCCACCCGCCCTGGCGGGTGAGCAGACAAGCCTCTTGGGCTGGTGAGTGCCGGTCGGCACCCATCCTCTGTGCGGGAATCTCTCCGCTTTGCCCTCCGCACCCCTGTTGCTGTGCTCTCCTCCGTGGCTCCAAAGCTTCCACCCCCTGCCATCTGCAGTCTCTGCCAGTGAAGGGGCTTCCTAGTGTGTGGAAACCTTTCCTCCTTCACCGCTCCCTCCCACTGGTGCAGGTCCCATCCCTATCCTTTTGTCTCTGTTTTTTCTTTTTTCTTTTGCCCTACCCAGGTACGTGGGGAGTTTCTTGCCTTTTGGGAGGTCTGAGGTCTTCTGCCAGCGTTCAGTAGGTGTTCTGTAGGAGTTGTTCCACATGTAGATGTATCTCTGATGTATTCGTGGGGAGGAAGGTGATCTCCACATCTTACTCCTCTGCCATCTTGAAGGTCTCTTATACTCTTAATAATTTGTACTAGAGTTTAAAGGTTAAAAGAAATAATCGCTGCTTTGGGGACTGAGGTAAATGATTACTTCACTGTCCTCAAAAGTTCCTCAGAGGGAACTATGACCACCAGAGGTGGTTTGGTCTAAAGGCATGGCTTGCTTTCATTGCTATGGTTGTCATACCGCTCACTTTATTTATTTATATTTAATTTTTTATTGGAGTATATTTGATTACAATGTTGTATTAGTTTCTGCTGTACAGCAAAATGAATCAGTTATACATATACATATATCTATTCTTTTTTAGATTCTTTTCCCATATAGGTCATTACAGTGTATCACAGGGCTCCGTTTAAAAACTTTACTTGGACTTTAAAAACTTGAGTGGAAAATTGTATGGCAAGAGTTTGATATTTACTGTTGAACCTGAAATACATTAATAGTGAATTTATATGTGAAAGATATGAATTTTTGGTATCTAAAGGGCATTTATAAAGACAAGTTGAGTATTTCAAATAGTCATAACTTACCTTTGCATATTAGTTTACAGAATGGATTCACACTCATTTCCTCCCTGATATTCACAATAGCCCTAAGCTAAGAAGGTAAAACAGTTATTATCCCCTTGTTAAAGATGAGGAAACAGGCTCCAAGAGAGCAAAGCTGTCAGTGAAGCCATGTCTCCTAGAATAGGTTTTTGGAATCCAAATCCAGTTTTATTCCACTATCCCTCATTACTGCTCTATTAATATTTCAGACCTTTCAATTTAAAGACTGTACATGCCATACAGATGTACTGTCAGCTTTTTGTTACATATCCCTGATCTCTGACCACATTGTCCCAGATGCCACACATAGTAGACCACTAGTAGATGGTTAACTATTATGTTTTTTAAGTAAGCACTGAATGTTTATGAAGTCTTTTTACATTTTCTAAAGGTTACCAGCTGGAGATGAGCCACAGAGCAAATAAAAACTGATCTATTCTGAAGAGTAAACCTTTGATTTCTTTTGCAGGAATGGTGATATAACTTGCACAGGACATTAACCAAATCTCAAAGTCAGGGACTTCCCTGGAGGTGCAGTGGTTAAGAATCTGTCTGCCAATGTAGGGGACATCAGTTTGATCCCTGGTCCGGGACAATCCCACATGTTGCGGAGCAGCTAAGCACATGCACCACAACTACTGAGCCTGCACTCTAGAGCCTGTGAGCCACAACTACTGAGTCCACGTGCCACAACTACTGAAGCCCGTGCACCTAGAGCCCGTGCTCTACAACAAGAGAAGCCACCACAATGAGAAGCCCGCGCACCACAACAAAGAGTAGCCCCTGCCTGCCACAACTAGAGAAAGCCATGTGCAGCAATGAAGACCCAACACAGTCAAAAATAAATAAGTTAACTAAATAATTTGTAAAAAAATCCCAAAGGCAGAAAATTCCAGCAGATTTGGACTAGTGTAACACAAAGGCTCCTCAAGGGATGGGAAGACATATTAAGAGCAAGCCACAGTACAGTTGGATGGTCTTGGATTACTTGTTTAGGAAATCCATTTTAAAAAGAGTACTGCAATGTTTTCTAAAGATTATGTGCTCTAGGCTATTTTTAATTTGCTCCTGTGATTCTTGCACTTGGGAAATAGAATTGAGATGCCCAGTCACCAAATAAAAGTAGAAGTGGAGATTGTAGATTTAAGGTGCTCTTAAGGGAATATTTGAATTGACATCTTTAGAATAGGATTTTTAAAGGGCATTTAGAGACATTCAGGGGTTAAGATGGCAGAGTAGAAAGACACTGAGTCTTGGTGTGCTCACCTCCTCTCACGAGCACACCAATATCACAACTATCTGCAGAACAGCCATCGATAAAAAAAAGACTGGAACCTCCCAGAAAAGATCTTCTACAACTAAAGACATAAAGAAGGAACCAGGGCTTCCCTGGTGGCGCAGTGGTTTAGAGTCCGCCTGCTGATGCAGGGGACACGGGTTCGTGCCCCGGTCCGGGAAGATCCCACATGCCGCAGAACGACTAGGCCCGTGAGCCATGGCCGCTGAGCCTGCGCGTCCGGAGCCTGTGCTCGTGAACGGGAGGGGCCACAGCAGTGAGAGGCCCGTGTACCGCAAAAAAAAAAAAAAAAAAAAAAAAGGAACCACAATGAGATGGGTAGGAGTGGCAGACTCACAATATAATCAAGTCCCATTCCTCTATGTAAGCAACCCACAAACTGGAGAATAATTATAATTGCAGAGGTTCTTCCACAGGAGTGAGATTTCTGAGCCCCAAGTCGGGCTCCCCAGACTGGAGGTCCTGCACCAAGAAGATGAGCCCCCAGAGCATTTGGCTTTGAAGGCCAGAGGGGCTTAATTTGGGGAGTCCAACAGGACTGGTGGAAATAGAGTCTTCACTCTTAAAGGGCACATTCAAAATCTCACATGCACTGGGACCCAGGGTAAATGCTGTAATTTGATAGGAGCCTGGGCCAGACCTACCTGCTGGTCTTGAAGAGTGTCCCAGAGAGGCGAGGTGGGGGAGGGTGCTGGTTGCAACTCACCCTGGGGACATAGACACTGATGGCAGCCATATTTGGGGACTATCTACTGCATGGACACTCCTGCTGGTGGCCACTATCTTGGAATCCTCCCTCTAGCTCATTAGCACCAAGACCTTGCCCAACCCAACAGCCTGTAGGTACTAGTACTGGGATGCTTCAAGCCAAACAACAAAATGTGGGGACACAGCCCCATCCATCAGCAGAGAGGCTGCCTAAAGTCTTCCTGAGCACGCAGCCACCCCTAGACACGCCCTTGCCCACTAGAGGGCCAAGACCCAGCTCCACCCAGCAGTGGGCAGGCACCAGCCCTTCCCTCCAGGAAGCCTGCACTAGCCACGGGACCAGCCTCACCCACCAAGGGGCAGACACCAGGCACAAGAAAACCACAATCCCACAGCCTGTGAACCCAGCTCACCCATAGCAGGCCAGACCCTGCCGTGAGACCAGCTGGGTTCTGGCCCTGCCCACTAGCAGGCCAAGGCAAGCTTCAGGACACCCCAGACCCCATACCCAACTGTGTGCCAGGGACCAGACCCCTCCCCCGGCCTCAACTGCAGTGATCTGACACTGGCTCTGGGATCCCTGAGCCTTGCAGCCAGCCAGACTCAAGGACCCAGCTCTGCCAGTAGTCCAGCCAGTAGTCCTGCCAGTAGTCCAGCACTAACCCCAGGACCTGGCTTCACCCACCTGTGGGTGGGCAACAGCCTCAGAGTCTTCTGGACCCTGACTTTGCCGATCAGTGAGCCAGCACTAGCCCCAGGACCTCCTAGGGTTCAACAGTCAGCTGCCTAGTGACCAGGCCCTGCTAGCCAGCAGCCAGCAGCATCCACACAAAGCAGGGCCTGGCAACCAACCAGGCTAGGCGCCAACAAAGCCTACCAGACCACCCACATACTTAGCTTGCCACAACAGAAGGACACACACAGCCCTCTTGGGGGGACCCCATAAAGTATATTGCTTGGGTGTCCAGAGGGGAGTGTACTGCTGTGACGCATAGGACATCTCCTACAGAGGGCCACTTCTCCAAGGTCAAGAAATGTAACTAACCACAGACATAAAAAAACAAATAGCAACTTAGGCAAAATGAGGCAGCAGAGGAACATGTTTCAGACGAAGGAACAAGATAAAACCCCAGAAGAAGAACTAAGTGAAGTGGAGATAGGCAATCTACTTGAAAAAGATTTCAGAGTAATGATCTAAAGATGATCAAAGAACTCGGAGGAAGAATGGACACACAGAGAAGTTAGAAATTTTTAACAAAGAGTTAGAAAATATAAAAAACAATCAAACAGAGATAAAGAATACAATAACTGAATGAAAAATATACTAGAAAGACTCAACAGTAGACTAAATGATATAAAGGAACGGATCAGCAAGCTGGAAGACAGAGTAGTGGAAGTCACTGCTGTTGAACAGAAAGAAGTAAAAAGAATGAAAAGAAATGAGAACACTTTAAGAGACTTCTGGGACAATATAAAGTACAGTAATATTTGCATTATAGGGGTCCCAGAAGGAGAAGAGAGAGATAAAGGGCCTGAGAAAATATTTGAAGACATAATAGCTGAAAACGTCCCTAACCTGGGACAGGAAACAGTCACTGAAGTCCAGGAAGTAAAGAGAGTCCCATACAGGATTAACCCAAAGAGGAACACACCAAGATACATTGAAAACAAAATGACAAAAATTAGATAGAGAATATTAAAAGCAGCAAGGGAAAAGCAGCAAATAACATACCAGGGAACTCCCATAAGGCTATCAGCTGATTTTTCAGCAGAAACTCTGCAGTCCAGAAGGGAGTGGTATGATATATTTAAGGTGATGAAAGGGGAAAAGCCGACAACCAAGAATACTCTACCCAGCAAGGCTCTCTTTTAGATTTGATGGAGAGATCAAAAGATTTACAGACAAGCCAAAGCTAAAAGAGTTCAACACCACCAAACCAGCTTTACAACAAATGTTGAAGAAACTTCTCTAGGCAAAAAAAAAAGGCCACAACTAGAAACAAGGAAATTATAAAATTAAAATGCTCACCAGTAAAGGCAAACATACAGGAAAGGTAGGAAATCATCCCCACATAAAGCTAGTAGGGAGGTTAAAAGCCAAAAATAGTAAAATTATCTATACAGCAAGTCCCCTACATACAAACCTTCAAGCTGCAAACTTTCAAAGATGTGAACCTGTGTTCGCATGTCCAATCACATAAGTTACTTCCCTTGTTTGGTGTATGTTGTCAGGTGCATGCATCTACTATAAGTGGTTGTGCTTTTGTGGACTTTACTGTACTGTACTCTATACAGTATCTTTATTTCAAGCCCAGGATGTCCAGAAGCAAGTGTAAAAGCAGCGGTGATATAGCTGGTACTGCTGAGAAGTGCCAAGTGATAATGATGGAACTTGCTGTGCAACATGAGGAGCTTACTAATGAAGACCTGATGGAACTGGAGGCCCACAGAAAGGAAGAAGAGAGACAAAAGGAAGAAGTAACTGAAGAACCAAAGAGATTCACGATGCAGGAAATGGCAAGGGGATTTTCTTTATTTGAGGAGGCACAGGACCCGAACGCAGAACAGTACACAAAGGTTGCAGCAGCTGTTCAGAATGCAAACCAGTGCTACTGTGTCATCTATGATGAGAATAAAAGAGCTGCTACCCAGACATCACTGGATCATTTTTTTCAAAAGGTTAGATAGAACTGAATCCAGCAAGGAACCAGAACCTGTGCCATCAACGTCAGGTGTGAGTGAAACTGCAGCTTGCCCTCCGTCTCCTATTGCTGATGATCCTTCAGCTCTACCAACTCCTACCTCCTCTCCTTCCTCCAGTCAGTAACTCTTCTTGCCTGTTCACTCATTGTCAGCCCCAGTATGCCAGCTGTTGTACTGTACTACTGTACTTTTCAAGGTACTATACCATAAAATTAAAAATGTTTTCTTTATTTTCTGTTTGTTTTTTTATGTATTATTTGTGTGAAAAGTATTATAAACCTATTACAGTACAGTACTATATAGCGATTGTGTTAGTTGGGTACCTAGGCTAACTTTGTTGGACTTATGAACAAATTGAACTTATGAACGCACTCTCAGAACAGAACGTTTGTATGTAGGAGAGTTACTGTATCCACGATAAGCAGTTAAGGGATACACAAAACAATTAGATGTAAAATATGATATCAAAAACAGTAAACATGAAGGGAGGAAAGTTCAAATTCAGGGTTTTAAAATTGCATTTGAGGGACTACCCTGGTGGCACAGTGATTAAGAATCCACCTGTCAATGCAGGGGACATGGGTTCGATCCCAGATCTGGGAAGATCCCACATGACGCAGAGCAACTAAGCCCGTGCACCACAACTACTGAGCCTGTGCTCTAGACCCTGTGCTCTGCAACAAGAGAAGCCAGCACAATGAGAAGCCCGTGCACCACAAGAGTAGCCCTCGCTTGCAGCAACTAGAGAAAGCCCGTGTGCAGCAACAAAGACCCAATGCAGCCAAAAAGAAACAAATAAAATAAATAAATTTTTTAAAGTGCATGTAAAATCAACAGATCACCAACTTAAAACTATATATATATATATATATACACACTGCTATAAAGGGCATTTAGAAATACTTGGCAATTTGAAAACACAATTTGATTGCCAGTAATTGAACTATTTTTTTTTTTTTTTCGTTGCACGGGCCTCTCACTGTTGTGGCTTTTCCCGTTGCGGAGCACAGGCTCCGGACGCGCAGGCTCAGTGGCCATGGCTCACGGGCCCAGCCTCTTCCCGGACTGGGGCACGAACCTGTGTCCCCTGCATCGGCAGGCGGACTCTCAACCACTGTGCCACCAGGGAAGCCTTGAACTATCTTATTTTTGACAGGGAAAAAATACTAATTTTAATGAAAATATAAAAGTAAGTTTGGACTCCCTCTTGCGAGAGCAATGGAATCACAACTAACTGCTGAACAATCACTGACAGGAAGACACTGGAATCAAAAGCTTTTCAGACAAGCAAGAGCTAAGAGAATTCAACACAACCAAACCAGCTCTACAACAAATGCTAAAGAGACTTCTCTAGGCAGGAAACACAAAAGAAAAAGGCCCACAAAAACAAACCCAAAACAATTAAGAAAATGGTAATAGGAACATACATATCGATAACTACCTTAAATGTGAATGGATTAAATGCTCCAACCAAAAGACACAGGCTCGCTGAATGGATACAAAAACAAGACCCATATATATGCTGTCTACAAGAGACCCACTTCAGACCTAGAGACACATACAGAGTGAAAGTGAGGGGATGGAAAAACATATTCCATGCAAATGGGAATCAAAAGAAAGCTGGAGTAGCAATATTCATATCAGACAAAATAGACTTTAAAATAAAGAATGTTACGAGAGACAAGGAAGCACACTACATAATGATCAAGGGATCAATACAAGAAGAAGATATATAACAATTATAAATATCTATGCACCCAACACAGGAGCACCTCAATACATAAGGCAGACGCTAACAGCTATAAAAGAGAAAATCGATAGTAACACAATAATAGTGGGAGACTTTAAAACCTGACTTACACCAATGGACAGATCATCCAGACAGAAAATTAATAATGAAACACTAGCTTTAAATGACACAACAGACCAGATAGATTTAATTAATATTTATAGGACATTCCATCCAAAAACAGCAGATTACACTTTCTTCTCAAGTGCACACAGAACATTCTCCAGGATAGATCACATCTTGGGTCACAAATCAAGCCTCAGTAAATTTAAGAAAATTGAAATCATATCAAGCATCTTTTCCGACCACAACGTTATGAGATTACAAATAAATTACAGGGAAAAAAATGTAAAAAACACAAACACATGAAGGCTAAACAATATGCTACTAAATAATCAAGATATCAAGGAGGAAATCAAAAAATACCTAGAGACAAATGATAACAAAAACATGATGATCCAAAATGTATGGGATTCAGCAAAAGCAGTTCTAAGAGGGAAGTTTATAGCAATACAATCCTACCTCAAGAAACAAGAAACATCTCAAATAAACAATCAAACCTTACACCTAAAGGAACTAGAAAAAGAAGAACAAACAAAACCCAAAGTTAGTAGAAGGAAAGAAATTATAGAGATCAGAGCAGAAATAGATGAAAGAGAAACAAAGAAAACAATAGCAAAGATCAATAAAACTAAAAGCTTCTTCTTTGAGAAGATAAACAAAATTGATTAACCATTAGCCAGACTCATCAAGAAAAAGAGAGAGGGCTTCCCTGGTGGCGCAGTGGTTGAGAGTCCGCCTGCTAATGCAGGGGACACGGGTTCGTGCCCTGGTCCGGGAAGATCCCACATGCCGCAGAGCGGCTGGGCCTGTGAGCCATGGCCGCTGAGCCTGCGCGTCCGGAGCCTGTGCTCTGCAACGGGAGAGGCCACAACAGTGAGAGGCCCGCGTACTGCAAAAAAAAAAAGCAAAAAGAAAAAGAGGGAGAGGACTCAAATCAGTAAAATTAGAAATGAAAACGGGGAAGTTGCAACAGACACTGCAGAAATACAAAGCATCATAAGAGACTACTATAAGCAACACTATGACAATAAAATGGACAACCTGGAAGAAATGGACAAATTCTTAGAAAGGTATAATAACCTTTGAAGACTGAGTCAGGAAGAAACAGAAAATATGAACAGACCAGTCACAAGTTGAAACTGTGATTAAAAATCTTCCAACAAACAAAAGTCCAGGACCAGATGGCTTCACAGGTGAATTCTATCAAACATTTAGAGAAGAGCTAACACCCATCCTTCTCAAACTCTTCCAAAAATTGCAGAGGAAGGAACATTCCCAAACTCATTCTACAAGGCCACCATCACCCTGATACCAAAACGAGAGACACAGCAAAAAAAGAAAATTACAGATCAATATCACTCATGAATATAGATGCAAAAATCCTCAACAATATACTAGCAAACAGAATCCAACAACACATTAAAAGGATCATACCCCATGATCAAGTAAGGTTTATCCCAGGGATGCAAGGTTTCTTCAATATATGCAAATCCATCAACGTGATACACCATATTAACAAACTGAGGAATAAAAACCATATAATCAGCTCAATAGATGCAGTAAAAGCTTTCGACAAAATTCAACACCCATTTATGATAAAAGCTCTCCAGAAAGTAGGCATAGAGGGAAACTACCTCAACATAATAAAGGCCATATATGACAAACCCACAGCAAACATCATTCTCAGTGGTGAAAAACTGAAAGCATTTCCACTAAGATTAGGAACAAGACAAGGATGTCCACTCTTGCTACTATTATTCAACATAGTTTTGGAAGTCTTAGCCACAGCAATCAGAGAAGAAAAAGAAATAAAAGGAATACAAATTGGAAAAGAAGAAGGAAAACTGTCACTGTTTGCAGATGACATGATACTGTACATAGAGAATCCTAAAGATGCCACCAGAAAACTACTAGAGCTAATCAATGAATTTGGTAAGGTAGCAGGATACAAAATTAATGCACAGAAATCTCTTGCATTCCTATACACTAGCAACAAAAGATCAGCAAAAGAAATTAAGGAAAAAATCCCATTCACCACTGCAACAAAAAGAATAAAATACCTAGGAATAAACCTACCTAAGGAGGTAAAAGACCTGTACTCAGAAAACTATAAGACACTGATCAAAGAAATCAAAGATGACACAAACAGATGGAGAGATATACCATGTTCTTGGATTGGAAGAATCAACATTGTGAAAATGACTATACTACCCAAAGCAATCTATAGATTCAATGCAATCCCTATCAAATTACCAGTAGCACTTTTTACAGAACTAGAACAAAAAAATCTTAAAATTTGTATGGAAGCACAAAAGACCCCGAATAGCCAAAGCAATCTTGAGAGAGAAAAACAGAGCTGTAGGAATCAGACTCCCTGACTTCAGACTATACTACAAAGCTACAGTAATCAAGACAATATGGTACTGGCACAAAAACAGAAAGATAGATCAGTTGAACAGGATAGAAAGCCCAGTGATAAACCCATGCACCTATGGTCAACTAATCTATGACAAAGGAGGCAAGGATATACAATGGAGAAAACACAGTCTCTTCAATAAGTGGTGCTGGGAAAACTGGACAGCTACATGTAAAACAATGAAATTAGAAGACTTCCTAACACCATACACAAAAATAAACTCAAAATGGATTAAAGACCTAAATGCAAGACTGGACACTATAAAACTCTTAGAGGAAGAGCACTCTTTGACAAAAATCACAGCAAGATCCTTTTTGACCCACCTTTTAGAGAAATGGCAATAAAAACAAAAATAAACAAATGGGACCTAATGAAACTTGAAAGCTTTTGCACAGCAAAGGAAACTATAAACAAGACGAAAAGACAACCCTCAGAATGGGAGAAAACATTTGCAGACGAATCAACAGACAAAGGATTAATCTCCAAAATATATAAACATCTCACGCAGCACAATATTAAAAAAAAACAAACAACCCAATCAAAAAATGAGCAGAAGACCTAAACAGACATTTCTCCAAAGAAGACATACAGATGGCCAAGAGGCACATGAAAAGCTGCTCAACATCACTAATTATTAGAGAAATGCAAATCAAAACTACAATGAGGTATCACCTCACACTGGTCAGAATGGCCATCATCAGAAAATCTACAAACAACAAATGTTGGAGAGGGTGTGGAGAAAAGGGAACCCTCATGCATTGTTGGTGGGAATGTAAATTGGTACAGCCACTATGGAGAACAGTATGGAGGTTCCTTAAAAAACTAAAAATAGAATTGCCATATGATCCAACAATCCCACTACTGGGCATATACCCAGAGAAAACCATAATTCAAAAAGACACATGCACCCCAATGGTCACTGCAGCACTGTTTACAATAGCCAGGTCATGGAAGCAACCTAAATGCCCATCAAAAGACGAATGGATAAAGAAGATGTGGTACATATATACAATGGAATATTACTCAGCCATAAAAAAGGAATGAAATTGCATTATTTGTAGAGATGTGGATGGACATAGAAACTGTCATACAGAGTGAAGTCAGAAGGAGAAAAATAAATATTGTACATTAACGCATATATGTGGAATCTAGAAAAATGGTACAGATGAACCAGTTTGCAAGGCAGAAATAGAGACACAGATGTAGAGAACAAATGTATGGATGCAAAGCGGGGAAAGCGGGGGGGTGGGGGGGATGGTGGTGGTGGTAGGATGAATTGGAGATTGGGATTGATGCAGATAAACTAATATGTATAAAATAGATAACTAATAAGAACCTGCTGTATAAAAAATAAATTAAATTTAAAAAAGTAAGTTTGAAGCATAAGTTACACAAAAACCCATTTTTAAGTCATCTTTTATAGGAAAGTGATTAAGATTAAAGAAATATTAAAGTAGCTTTAATTAATTTACTAGGTTCATCAGTGTTGTCCTTTGGACCTAATTCCTATAATGAACCAAGGAAAGGATATTGTAGCTGAAATTTTTCAGTTGTTAGGAACGTTTCACTTACTTTTAATTTCTCCAACATGGAAGGGTGTGTATGTATATCTCCACACATACAATATCAGTCTCTATATATTTATAATTATATAATAAAGGTTGGCTCTTAAATATTGTCTCTTTAACAAAATTTTTAGATGTCCCAAGAGCTCTCAAATTTGAATGATAAAAAGGTGCCATAAGGTATCGCTTTAGTAATTAACTGGTTCTTTAATAAGGCCTCAATTACTTTGTTTCATGATAAGGAAAGAAAAAATGTTCCAAGACAGAGTTACATTCGACACCTGGGAACCTCCTAACAGCTGGCTACCTAATGAATATGCATCTGCTTAAGAGGCTGTAGACCATTAATAAACCAATAGATGTAAAAGCAGAAACAATCTTTGTCAGCTTCAAATGAGATTGGATGCGATGTGCTGTGAAGTGTCACTGTCACATTGAATCGAGTTTGGGAGGTTAATAATCCACCGTTAGCTACTCAGGTCTTTGTAGCTGTACACTCGTGCTAACACTCTCTCCAAACTGGTGGCCACGTTTCCAATGTACCACTTCTTTCTCCTGCGCATCTGATTTGAGGCTTACAATGTCTGTGTTTCAAAAATGTCTTCCGTTTTATTCCACCAAACAACACGTTTGCCAAGACTCTTTTAAAACAAAGGAGACTTTTCCAGATGGGGAAGGCAGGAAATATCAGGGTCAAGTTGGTGCAAGATGGACTTGCAGTGAATTAGAAACTATTTAGAATGAAAATTCTGTGTCTGCAGGTAACCTGGGTACTGCTGGGTCCCTCTAAGGGAACCCTTCACTGCCCGTGCAGGCAGTGAGTCGGATATTGATAACCTGTCTAAATGAGACCCTCAAGTAAGTGGTACACCCACCTAATATTAATAATTGTGTGATCAGGACCATACTTCCCCAGTTTATTGATGAGATTTCTTGAGGGACATATTCATGGAAGACTTGTTTGAGATTATATCCTAGATGAGGGGAGATTATACCTAAAAGAGCTTGCACTTTCAAAACTAAATGTGTACCCATCACTCTGTTCTCACTGAAGTACTTGCTTACATATATATTTTGGGAGAACATTAAGGGCAATAAGGAAAATTGGACATTAATTCTCATAAATTCAATTCAACTACCTTCTCTATTTCACTTGGCTTCTCTTTTTAAATTATGGTAAAAGATACATATTTTATGTGTATAATGTGGTGAATTTATGTGTATAAATGGAGTAAAATAACATAAAAATTACTATTTTCATCATTTTAAAGCATTGGTCCCCAACCTTTTTTGCACCAGGGACCGGTTTCATGGAAGACACTGTTTTCATGGATGGGGGTGGGGGGATGGTTCAGGCAGTAATGCGAGCGATGGGGAGTGATGGAGAGCGGCGGGGAGCAGCAGATGAAGCTTTGCTCACTCGCCCGCTGCTCACCTCCTGCTGTGCGGCCCTGTTCCTAACAGGCTGCAGATTGGTACCCGTTTGCGGCCTGGGGGTTGGGGACCCCTGTTTTAAAGCGCCCAGTTCTGGTAGACACATTCACATTGTTATGCAACCATTACCACCAACCATCTCTAGAACGTTTTCATCTCCCCCAACCAAAACTGTGTACCCATTAAACACTAACTCCCCACTCGCCCCTCCCTCAGCCTCTGGAAACCACCACTCTACTTTCTGCCTGAATTTGACCACTCTAAAGACCTGATATAAATGGATTCGTATCCCATTTGTCCTTTTGCGTCTGGCTTATTTCACTTAGCATATCTCAAAGCTCATCCAAGGTTTAGAGTATGTCAGAATTTCATTTCTTTTAAGGCTGAATAATATTCTATAGTGTGTACATACCACATTTGGTTTATCCATTAGTCTGCTAATTAAATGTACACTGTTTCCACTTACTGGTTATTGTGAACATGAACATGGGTGCACAAATACCTGTTTGAATCTCTGCTTTCAATTCTTTTAGGTATACACTCAGAAATGAAATTGCTGGATCATACAATAATTCTATGTTTAATTTTTAGGAAGTGTCATTTGGCTTATTTTGGATTTCTGTTCATCTTACCTTGATATGGGGCCCTTAATCAGGTTCCATTTTCTCCCCTTGGTCTTTTCAAGGAAAAAGCCCAATACAACCTTAGGCTTTATTCTTTTTACTTTGATTTTTTTTCTCATTTCATGGCTGGAAAATAAATGAAAATGCACACCATGGGAATAAGTTTAGAAATGGGAATTAAGACACCCCCATTGCCCGCAACAGGAAAATGATTTATTACAAATGTGGTATTCTGTTATAAGCTGAGAATTTTGTTGTCTTTGAAAGAACCCATACATCAAATACAAATGTAAAAGTCTGTAATCTCTCAGTTGTATGAGTGACTCCTTTGTTAAATAAAACATCACCTTGAATTCCTACATAGAAATTATAACATTTTTTGTAGGAATGTAAGATCTATTTCTCCCCAAAACTCTATAAAAACTGACACCACAACTACCACCCCATTTAATATGCTCACATTACAGTTGGAAAGCCAAACACCAAAAATTTCAAATGATGGACTGGCTCAGTGCTGGATGGAAGTAGTTTTGTAGGGAAGGACAGGTTGTACTGTTCATGTCACTAGGAAAATATTCTATACCACAAACTAGTAGGAAATCATATTTTTGGATATGCAATAATATTCTCTAACTCTGAATGGGAGGGGAGACATTTATTTGAAGGAATTCCAAGGCCATACTCAGGTTGACACTATTAGGCAGATACAATCATACCTGTAGCATTTTCAATACAAGTATGACAAAAATTAAATTTTTGTTTTTAAAGAAAAAAGTTTCTTAAAAAATTGTGCTGCATCTTGTATGTACATCTGCATATCTTAAACACGAACAAATAAATGACTTAGACAATGTAAATAATAATATTCATTCATCCCTTGTAACATATTTGCAAGGCAACTTCCTTTTATTATTCTTTTAATCCTCCTTTACCTTACCACGTTACAAAATTATTTGGGAGCAGATAATATGTTCATTTGGTTTCAGTTAGGAGTGTAATCTGAGATGATGGTATTTTTCTCTGCCAAAGTTATATGTTATATTCTTATTGTTATATGGCAAGTATGGTCCTCACATTGGGGATTTTTCCATGGGCTTCCCACTTGCATTCTCAGGATTCAGCCATCGGTGCTGGGGTTGGTAAAATTCTTCAGTAATGTTAAGTCATTATTTAAATTCCTATTGTAGCTTTCAAAATTACATATTTATACTTTAAAAGGATTTTTAAAAATTTGTTATTGGTTGAAAATATGAGAATATATAACTATTTATAACAGAAAAGAACAATAAAAAATCCAAGATCTGCTCAGGAAATATACAGGATTATAATCGCTCTGAATCAACTAATACCTTTTCCATTCCTTCTGCCATCTCTCGTTTGAGCTCAGAAAGACTTCTCACAAACACCTTGTAACAGCTTCCTAACTGGTTTCCATGTTTCTAACCTTCACTTTCTAACTTCACTAACCTTCACTTCAGATATCCTGTGCATCTCTCCCCGCTCATAACCCATCATCGGCTCCCCACTCCCAAATGAATCAAGTCTAGATATTCAAGGCCATCTAACTCCAGGCTACTTTTCCAGACTTTATCCACTGGCTCTGCTCTCATGTGCCAACCAAAGGACACTGCTCCCCAGTCCTGGCACACTCAGTGCCTGTTCTCCTCCCCATTGCTGCTCCAGGCCACTCCTGAACCAGGACCCTGGAGGCCTTCACCTGGACTCAGTGTCTATCAGTTGAAATACCCATACTTTTCTGAGAAGACTGAGTAACCCCAGGGGAAGTGATTTCTGTCTCTCTTTCCTTAGATAATAATATTAATAATAACCAGTAGGCACTTACAGCTGATAGTTCCCTCTCTGGATGGAAAACAATAATAACACTATAATCATGGTTCTATTAACCTTTAGTATTAGCTATGTGTCAGGCACTATGCTAAAAAGTTTATATACATTCTCCTATTGAATTCTCATGATGTCCTGTCAGCTGGTCTTACAATGAAGTTACAGCTCCTGTGGAGGTCTGACTGTAGAAGCAGGAATATGGTAGATGTTGGGCAGGGTCAGAATTGCCCTTGAAAATCCCTTAAATTGTACATGGTTTTGTGTACATAAACCTACATAACTATATATGCATAAACATACAGCATTATATACAGCATATAATAAACATATGTAAGTGGAGCACAATTCTATGGCCCTGAGTCTTTTTTTGGCCGCACAATGCAGCTTGCAGGATCTTAGTTCCCTGACCATGGATTGAAACCAGGCCCTGGCAGCGGAAGCGCGGAGTTCTAACCACTGGACCATCTGGGAATTCCCGGCTCTGAGTCTTTGAACACTAGGACACAATCGAAGTTCACATGAGAGTCAGGTGGAAATTGAACCCAGCAGAGGAAACAGCAGACTTGGGTCTCCCATCATCCCTTCCAGGCCAAACATGCACGAAGAAGAAAGGGCCTCGAAAGAGCCTATACTCTTTCAAGTGCTACTGAAGTAACATGCAAATCCACAGTGTACGCCTTATTTTCCAGATTAGGAGCAAACTGGGGCTCAGCAGGGCTGGAGAAAATGGCTCACGGTCCTGGCAGCCCCCACAGTTGCACCAGATCTAACTCCCAAGCTCACGCTGCTAACCAAGCTGCTGAAGGTGTGGAGTGTGGCCCCTTCTAGCTGTGCTTGAGTATGTTTCCCACATGCTGCCTTGACTTGTGGCTATCCATCGTCTTTCCTCTACAATACTGAATGGGTGGAGCGTACAGGCCCTGCTGACTCGGCCTGCCATGGCACTTGGGACACAGCCCTGAGGAAATGTGATGGTTGGGCTGCCAGAATTCATGCCTGTCTGGGTGTTTCGGTGTTACATAGATTGGTTCTTCCTTCACCAGGCAGCATACTTTTTTCTTTTCAAAAAAAAAAAAAAAAAAGGGGCTTCCCTGGGGGCGCAGTGGTTAAGAATCCGCCTGCCAATGCAGGGTACACGGGTTCGAGCCCTGGTCCAGGAAGATCCCACATGCCATGGAGCAACTAAGCCCATGTGCCACAACTACTGAGCCTGCGTGCCACAGCTACTGAAGCCTGCGCGCCTAGAGCCCGTGCTCTGCAACAAGAGAAGCCACTGCAATGAGAAGCCTGTGCACCACAATGAAGAGTAGCCCCCACTCACCACAACTAGAGACAGCCCGCATGCAGCAACAAAGATCCAACACAGCCAAAAATAAATAAATAAATAAAATAACTTTTTTTTTTTAAAAGGGACTCTTCTGCCCATCATGCTTCAGTTACCCTAGGCTGACTAGTAAGTGCGTTAACTTCCTTTTCCAGAAGGAGAAACTGAGGTCCCATAACGTTCTTAATAGAGCTAGGAGAAAACCTGGGACTAAATATTTCCAGAGAATATACAAGTGAATTCTCAAATATTTAGCACTGCTAACACCAAATGAGATCATTTTTTTAAACAGAAATCTATGATATGGGAGGAGAACCATCGGCATTGACAGAGCTGAGAATATTGACTTCTCAGTGATTCAGATCAGTGAATGGCTGGGGGAAGTGAGGTCCTGCATCACACAGCACGTCAATGAATGGCAGAGCTAGGAGGAGCCTGAGAACTAAATTTTACAGCCTCCAAATGGAAGAGGAAAGCACGTCATGGAGCTGAGGATATAATTTGTTGCTTGATTTACACGTGTCAAGATAGCCAGCAAAACCCTTTAAAGAAGGTCTAGCAGATACACTGTTAGTTTTTAAATAGCTTAAGGCAATCTTTCCCAACATGTGGTGCTTTGGGTTTTTTGCTTGTTTGAGTTGGTTTGGTGATTTGGGGTAGCACACGGAAGATTTTTTTTCGGGGGGGGGCATTTTTAAAGCCTTTTCCCCCCAGCTTTATTGAGGTATAACTGACAAAATTGTAAGTTATATAAAGTGTTCATTATGGTGATTTGATACACATATACATTGTGAAAGGATTCTCCCCCATCTAGTTCATTAACACATCCATCACCTCACATATTTAACTTTTTTTGGGGGGGGTGAGACCATTTAAGTTCTACTCTCTTAGCAAGTTCAATTTTACAATACAATGTTATCAACTACAGACACCATATTTTACATCAGATCCTCAGACCTTATTCTCCATACAGGCAAAAGTTTACACTCTTTTACCAATCTCTCCCTGTTTCTTGCACCTGTCAGTCACTTTTCTACTCTTTGTTTTTATGAGTTTGACTTTTTTTTTTTATTCCACATATAAGTGATACCATGCAGTTTTGTCTTCCTCTGTCTGACTTACTTCACTTAGCATAATGTCCTCAAGCTCCATCCATGCTTTCAAAATGGCAGGATTTCCCTCTTTCTTGTGGCTGAATAATATTCCATTGTATATATATTCCACATCTTCTTTATCCATTGATAGACACTTAGGTTGTTTTCATATCTTGGCTATTATGAGTAATATTGCAGTGAACATGGGAGTGCAGCTTTCTCTTTAACATCTTATTTTCATTTCCTTTGGATATATACCAGAAGCAGAATTGCTGGATCATACAGTAGTTCTATTCTTAATTTTCTGAGGAACCTCCATACTGTTCTCAACAGTGGCTTCACAAATTTATATTTCCGCCAACACTGCACGAGGGTTCCCTTTCCTCCATATCCTCGACAACACCTGTTATCTCATGTCTTTTTGATAATAGCCACTCTGATAGGTGTGAGGGGACATCTCATTGTGGTTTTAAAAAGTTTAATAATTACACACTTAGTTTTTTAAAAAAATTTCTTCCTATTTATGGCAAGTAAGGTTGGCATTCCATTTATGGCAGTGACATAAAAAATCTTTTTGAATTTATTAAGTGAAAATGAGAAAATTTAAAGACAAGTATTTCTAAAATAATAATACCATGGTACTTTGACAAGGTAAAAATTGTGATGGTAATATGAGCAGGGCAGAACTTGGGGAAACACTGGCATATGAAGTAACTGCACATCTCTGAAAGCTCTGACCAGTGATCCCAAAAGAAACTCCAGGGAAGGTCAAAGGCCAGAATGTTCTGTTTAATGCACTTTCCATCCAGATTCTTATGCAACAAATGCCCCGAATTTTCTTAAGGTGCTCCTAGCAGTAGATCTGTTCCCTATCAACATAAGGCACACTTCTTCAAGAACCCTTGGTTATTTACCACAAGTTACATCAATCGTTCAGTGCAGTGATCTTCAAAGGTAGGTTCACAGAGGCCCTGGGCGAATGCCAGAGGATCCGCAAGGCATGACAAGGCTGGAATATCTATTTGTATTTTTTTAATCTAAAATACAGGGCTTCCCTGGTGGCACAGTAGTTGAGAGTCCGCCTGCCGATGCAGGGGACGCGGGTTTGTGCCCCGTGTCCGGGAGGATCCCACATGCCACAGAGCGGCTGGGCCCGTGAGCCATGGCCGCTAAGCCTGCGTGTCCGGAGCCTGTGCTCCACAACAGGAGAGGCCACAGCAGTGAGAGGCCCATGTACCAAAAAAAAAATAAAAAATAAAATACAGAAAAATAAATTTACTAATGATTAATACACAGACTGACAATAGAGCAGATGTTTATTTTATAAGTGTACACATTTGGGAGTGGGACACTAAACACCATTTTACGAATAGGACATTCAACCAAAAAGGTATGATTACTACCAGACGTGAGAAAGGGGTTGATTAGATCTAGGACTTGCACTACTGGTGTATTTGCGACCTGTTTTCTCTAGGCATGTTTGTTCTCTCTCCCCCTATCTATCCCTGAGGAAGGGTGAAGTGAGAGAGGGCAGAAGACCCTGAAGAAGGCACCCTTGAATAAAAGATGTGTGTCCAAGAGGTCACCCTCACATGTGAAGGATCATATGCTGTTTTTTACAGTCCTTTGAAGATCTCAAAACCCAACCATCTTGTTCCAGTTCCAAATTTCAAAAAGGAAAGAAGACCCAAACCACAAATGGACTGGGTTCCCAAATCTTCTTAGTATTCATCTATAACTCAGAATTAATTTTTCTATAAAAATGGCTTATAGTAATTCATTTTCTTAGAAGAGATCTATTTAATACTCAATATGGCAAAAATAGACATTTGCAATGACAATTTACAGATTATAATGCTGTTACAATACTAGTGATTAATGGAACAAAAACTGAATAATTTATTTTGAACCATGTTGTAGGGAGAGAAAACCATGAGAATGAAAAATAGAGACTTTCATGAAGACTTGGAAAATGGCTTCTAGTCTCCTTCGAGGACATGAAAGATCCACAGAACTGGCTTTTTCTTGTCCAAGTTCACTGCAAAACTCACAGCGCTTCTCTTCCTTAATACTAGAGTATCACTAGTACACTCCTTTCACTTACATTCATGATTAGCATCCATCTTGGGTTGGTAGAGAGGGAAAGAACAAAGATTCATTTGACTCCGACAGAACTTCACCCACCAAAGTAATTATTCATTAATATAGTGGTCTGCTTATATTTCACCTTTTCTTGTCTCATTAAAATATTATGTTCTCAACACACCTCTCAGAGATAATTCAGCTGGTGCTGGGAGTTAGGTATATATTGCTCTTCATGGGTGTAAAAAAAAAAAAAAAGGCCCAGGGGTTCACGAGCTAAGGTTCCACTTTACTGGAACACTGTTTAGTTTACAATTGACAGAGATTATGGGGGTCCTTTCTGAGGCTTTCTCTTAAGGACCCAGGCAGGATGATACTTTTTCCACGTATTTGAGGAGCACACACATCAGATTTATTGTTTGGGCTAGGTTGCTTTTCCCAAAGAACTTAGAATCCATGGGACAATGTGGAAATTTATGAATATTTTAAAGTTTCATCAACACATCATGAAGGCGCTGAAACAGACTGGAAATACATAAAACATAGCTGTAACCACTTGCAGAGGATGACAGTGGCAGGAAGACATAAGGGAAGAGAAATAGCTCTCTCTGCAGTTTCTCACCTACACACACTAACAACAAAACGTACACAAGTTCATATTGGGGTCTGATTGCAGAAAAGAGCCCACACTTGCAAAAGAACAGTAATGCTAATGATGGCAGCGTAATGATGCCATCTCCATTTTCTTTGAGTCTCTCTCACCTGCCACTCTCACTCCCACCCTGCCTCCCTGTCTGTCTCCCTGGTTGCCTTCGCCATCCTCCTGCTCTAACATGAACAGGACACAAAGCAGAAAAGAACCGAACAACTGGTGAAATGGGGTAGCTGTGGGGGGGGGAACTCTGAGTTGTTCAAGACTCCCCTATCCATTTGCCATGTTACTTTCCTCAGAGAGGCATTCCCTGACGACTCAGTCACAAAGCGCTGCCCCAGTGACCCGTCATCACACTCTCCCATTCTCCTGGTTGACTTTTTTCCCTAGCACTTTGCATTGTCTAAAGTGGTTGTTTATATTTTGTTTTCTTGTGATGTATGATTTTTATTTCTCTTCCCCAATAGAATGTAAACACCATGAGAGCAGGGGACTTGCCTGTCCAGTTCATTCCAAGATCTCCAGTGCCCAGAACAGTGCCTGGTCCCAGGAGGCGCTCAGTTAATAAATGTTGACTCAACAAATACCCTGAAATATCCAACAGATGACATGGGCAACCAACAGTTTCTAGGAAGTAGATAGTAAGGACTCAATACATGGTGGTTATTATGGTTTTATTATTATACTGCTGTTAGCCAGAAAAATTACCTGGCCTCTAGGATTTGACCATGTTCTTTCCCAGGCCAGCAAAAGAATCTGGTTCCTCTTGCCTCACCCTGAGGTGAGAAATAAAATTTGTCCCCAAGCCTCAGAGCTGCATCCTACCCATCCTCAGCCATAGTCCCAACATCTCTGTGCCCTCAAAAGCAGGCTTACTGCACGTCCAGGGCCTGTGCTCCGCGACGGGAGAGGCCACAACAGTGAGAGGCCCGTGTACCGCAAAAAAAAAAAAAAAAAAAAGCAGGCTTAGTGCTACGATCCACAGTCTCCTTTGAGAATATTGGGTGAAAAATCCCCACAGCCTTGGCCTCAGCTTTCTTTGTTCACACTGTTTGCTTTGAAGACCTTAACACGGTGCTGAGAAATCAATAAGCAGGGATGCTGCCAACCCTGCGTGTATCTCCTTCTGATTCTCCTCCGGGAGACTCGGCTCACTCTGACACACTGATAAGTCATGAAGTGCCCAGCTTGGTCTGCAAATTAAGCCCCTCATAAGTAATCAAGGAACACCACGCTTAGTGTGCTGTGGGTTTTCCATCGTGAGTGTCATTAGATGAAATGAAAGTACACAGTACAGGTTTTCGTAATGAACAAGCCTCAAGTCAGGTTTGCTGTGATAGGGTTATCAGTCATTGCACAAATTAATTATTTAGGAAAGCACTTTTTACAGTGGGTTTTCATTTAAGTTTTGCCCCTTGATATATGTGTATAAAAATGACTAATCCATTGGACACTGCTATCGTACTTGTGCATCTATCACTATCTGGCCTTTTTTTAGTAATTGGTTTATTAATTACAGCATCTTAATGATCTGTTTAAAATAAATAAACCATTTGCACCATTTCAAAGGTATTTTGTGAGGCTCAGCTGATATTAAAATAGCACCAGCCTTATGTGCTTTTTCAGCAAGTGACCTAATTAGTTAATAAAGTAATTGAATATTAAAAAGGATGTTGCAGGTGATTAAAATTTAAGAGTCTTCAGAATGTTATTAAAGCTATAAATCATACATCACTGTTTTAATTTGCATAGCTACAGAATTACTAATGGTCCCACATGCACATGGGGCTTGGCAATTATTCCTTTAACAAACTGTTGGTGATGCTGAGGTACCAAATTCTTTCAACGTCTGTTGATAGCTGCATAGAAACCTGTTTCTGCCAGATTAAATATCTAACTGTTGAAATTGCTGCTTGCTCCCTTTCGACAGGTATAGACATTCATTCACTCAAGAATGAATTGTCCAAGAATTGTTAGGTGTTGAGTATAATGGTGAGCAAAACAGACATGGTCCTAATGGCGTTTATATTCTGGAGTTAGTTGGGCAGAGATACTAGTCATAAACTTCCCTAAATTCATGTATAATAAAAGGTAATAAGGAGCTATGAAGGAAAAGTATAGGATTTTGCTGGTGAAATCTGACCTCGTCAGCTAGATTAGGGATCAAACACTTAATTCCAGGTGAAGGGGCTGGGACTTCACCCAGCAGGCTGTGAGCTCTTGCTCAAGCAGGAAATCCCTGATGAACCTGCCAGTGGTATGTAGGAAGGACTGGCTGGGAATGCTGGGTG
>NW_006771758.1:1519762-1525746 GCF_000442215.2 Lipotes vexillifer
ACTCTTTCCTGGCTATCAGAATCCCAGTTCTATTTGGGTATAGAACTAGTACTATGCTCAGGGAAAGTAGGCCAAGGCCCAGGGATAAATGATGAGAAGTCCAAACCAACTGTTGTAATCCCATTGCCCTTTGTCTATGATTGGTTTAAGGTAGATGTGTTCTGAGGAACTCAAAGAGGCTTTCTGAAGAATGGAAAAGGAAATATACAAGGAGAACACTCCTTTCCTCTATGCTTTTGGATGTTAGCATGAGTGGTGGTGCTACTTGGAGCTATAGCAGCCATATTGACACCATGAGGGGGAAGACAAAACAAACGAACAAACAAAGCCACACACACACATACACAAACATACTCCCTAAGCCTGAGGCCTAATATTGTTGAATTGCTGAACCAACTCTAAAAACTTTGGATGTCTTAAAATATGAAAGAATAAATTTAAGTTGAATATTCTGTTACGTGCTGCCTAAAGAATCTTAACTGAACCAGAGGAGTCAAAAATGAAGATACTGGAAGCTGAAAGACAAATTAAGAGGCAAATGTAACTGTCAGGTGAGCAGTGATAAAATGCTAAGCATGGTAGGGTGGAACAAGAGGAATGGAAAGTAAAGCCAAGAATGGAGTTGAGGGGCTTCCCTGGTGGCGCAATGGTTAAGAATTCACCTGCCACTGCAGGGGACACGGGTTCGAGCCCTAGTCTGGGAATATCCCACATGCCGCAGAGCAGCTAAGCCCATGCACCACAACTACTGAGCCTGCGCTCTAGAGCCCGTGAGCCACAACTACTGAGCCCACATGCCACCACTACTGCAGCCCGGGTGCCTAGAGCCTGTGCTCTGCAACAAAGAGAGGCCACCACAATTACAAGCCCGTGCACCGCAACAAAGAGTAGCCCTCACTCACTGCAACTAGAGAAAGCCCGTGCACAGCAACAAAGACCCAACGCAGCCAATAAATAAATAAATAAATAAATAAATAAATAAGTTTATCAAAAAAAAAAAGAAAAAAGAACAGAGCTGAGGCATTGTGGACACAGAATCAACAGAATTTGTCAACTTACTAGTTATCCAAGGTACCAGGTAATGGTAACTGCCATTCACTGAGTATTTCCTATGTTCCAGGCATTATTTTGAGCACTTTACATGCAGCATCTCATGTAACCATTTCAACACTCTATGAAGTACTATTAGTTGTCACCATGGTTGAATCCTGTTTCAGTCATGCCTTGATTTATCAAGTCAAATCCCAATATCCTCTATAGCCACCAGTGGGCAAAAGCAGATGACTTGCTTCAGACTCTTTGGGAAAGCTCCTGGCTAGACTGCTGCTCCTAACATTTTTCATTTCATAGCACACATAGAAAATTATAATATTAAAACACACACTGGGGTAAATGCGAGGGGACTTGGGCATCTATATGGGGCTTCGCAAAAGCCTTCACTACTCTTTATTATATAAGAAAATAAAATTCAAAATTTAGGGAAGATATTAAACACAGAATTTGTGTAAAATTTCTAAAAAAAATCTCTAATTTTTAATGAAAAATTTGCATTTGTTTTTAATGAATATAGTTTTTTAATATCAGATTTTAGGCTTGAAATAGCAATTCCTGATGAAGACTTTTAATCCAGTCAAGACTTACTAATCATGGTCTCTTCAAATTCTTGATAGTCATCACTAACAATAAATTTTGTTCACACAAGTGATATAAATAAAAGTAAAAATTTTTCTGACAGCCTTCCAAATTTTTTACAACTTTTGAGTCATATTTAAAGTGTGTGTGTGCACGCGCACGCAGTCGTTCAAAGTAGTTCTTGTGGTTAAAGTAGTCAGGTCCACACACAAGGGAAGAAAGCTGATACAACTGC
The DNA here is from genome assembly GCF_000442215.2 of Lipotes vexillifer. Taxonomy (NCBI): domain Eukaryota; kingdom Metazoa; phylum Chordata; class Mammalia; order Artiodactyla; family Lipotidae; genus Lipotes; species Lipotes vexillifer. The sequence goes on from NW_006771758.1 coordinate 1,521,630, forward strand.
ATTCCCACTTCTTAACATTTTGATTTTCTAATCTGAGTAAGTCTTCTGGCACTTATAAAATGGTCTGGCCCTTTTGTTACTAATTCATGGCTTTCCAAGGATGAGAAAGCTACAAAAGTGGGATAACCCAAGCAGCACTGAAATAACAGGAGTTATTCTTGTGGGTTGTTCTTGTGCAGCAAGAACCCACAGGTAAGGGAGACATGAAAAGAAAAGGAAAAGCTATTCACCTGCTGACACTTCTACGGGCCTGACAACTTCGTGTTTCCACACTGCTAAAATGTTACACTCTGCCTTATGGTATATTTGAATCCAGATCCCTATATACGACAATTTTCCTGGTGGGGCTCATCTCTGGACCTGGAAGCAGGGAGAGAGGACTCTTTGGACTTCACATTCACAAAGACCTCACATACAGACTGTGGCTCTACCTCCAAATGAGGCTATGCACCCACTCACAGGTACACAGTGAGGACTGGAAGCTGTACGTCATTCAGCCTGAATTTTACAAATACACCACATTTATGACTCTTTGACATTTCTTCACTATTTTCATGTATTGCGAGCCTCAAATAATGGAAGTGGCCAGGCTCTCTCTCTACCCTGAAGAGGCCCATGTGTGTCTCTGTGTGTGTCTTTTTATGTGTATTTGTCCTCCAGTGCACATTTTCATAAGTGGATTGGATGTAACATGTTCAATTAATTAAGGAATACATTTTTATTACCAACACCACTAACGGTTATATCTTGATCTCCACAAGGAACTGGCCAACTGGGGAGATTAGCTTGCATTGGCTCATGACTGGAGGGGAACAAAGATGTGCGGTCAACACATCTGCTTTGCACATTTGTGCTTTGTTTATCATAAAATGGGTGATAATGATAAGGATGTGTAAGAAGCACAGTGTTAATGACAGTGCCGATGGAGAGTGTGAACAAAAGCCATGACTTCTGAGAAAGAGCTGGATGTAAATTAAACCCCAGATTTGTTCAGACTATAGGTTTTATAGCTACACATTTATGGCTATTAGAAAGACCTTTGGTGTTGAAATTCCTGCAAGAATAATTTTATCACTTCAAGTGTGAAACTCCCTAGTCACTGATTCCAACTTCTCCCATGGAAGCAACTGCTTTAGAATATTGTTTTTGCTGATGTGACCATTTTATTACAGAACATAGTGTGTATTACGTTAACACATGCAGCTTATATCCATGCATTTCATAACACACAGGAGGACACTGACCACTTGTGGCTCAGGAGGTCTTTGCCTATAGTCTGAAGATAAACATTTTAATTTCAATAGTTGCCTATTTATTTTCACGTATACTTTCAATTTAAGGCAAATTTCCCTATTTTGCACTGATGGTAGTGATGCATAGCTTCTTTTTTAAGTGTTAGCTAAAAAGTGAGTCAATGTATAAAACATATCAAATAAACAAAAATGCAGCAGTCTATTTGGCATAAGGCAAAAATCATGGAGATGCTCTGCAAATGACCCAAGTCTTGGAAACCATGGGCTAGGTAATAATAAGAAGAAAGATGTAGGCTTTGGGTTGGGTTTCTGATAGCAATGATGGCCACACATTCATCCTGGAGACCAGTGCCATATACACGTAAAGCTGCTGCCTGATGCCCCAGGAGCGTGCTTTTCCACGTGACACTAATTGGCCCACACAGGAGTGAAACCATGACCCTTCCCTCATTAGCCACATGCTCAGACCAGCTGAGCTAGCTCGCTCTGGGTCACTGGGGTCCCATGTAGGAAATTACCATTCCAGTGCCCTGTGGTCCTCTCGTAACCCCAACTAATGAATGTCCCGTGGAGCCTAATGTCATTCCTGGGGGAGCACATAGCTCTCCCAGCAGTGAAGAAGTTGATGACATCCTGAAGTTTTAACCTAGGGAGAACCAACTGAGGCGGCACGGAGAACTCAGGAAGCCTGCAAACAATCTTTCAAACATCTGTGTGTTAGAAAAAGGCCTGGCCTCAGGACATGAAATGCAAGCACAGGGAAGTGAAGAAAGCAGCTGAGCATCACACAGCAAGCTTATCATAGCATAAATGACAGTAAGTGCTTGCTGTCTGGGCTGAGCACTTCCTGTCACCAACCCTGTAAGGTAGGTGGTATTATCCCTATTTTAGAGATCAGGAAACTGAGGCTCAGAAGTCACTAGTAAGCATCTAAGATAGGCACTCCTCCTAGGATTGCCATATTGTGGAAATTAATACATCACCAAGTAGAAGGGAAATATTACCAGACTGACAGCTTGCCAAACCTTTCTGCTTGTGCCCCCTTTTAGGTCTCAGGGGAAAGACTGTAGGCCTTCAGGTAATCTTTATTTTTCTGTTGCTTTAGCACATCCACAGTGTAGCCTTTAGAAGAGTTTCTTTTTTTAAAAAGATGAATAATAAGATTAAGAAGGCAAGGCCTAGGGAAAGCATTCTTCCCAGGTGTTGGAGAACACTGGAAAGAAAGGGATGGCAGGCTTTCTACATGCATTCTGAAGACCTGGGAAAGCCCACTAGCCACTCCACCTGCTTTTTGAACAAGACTATTGGATCGATACCCCTTCCAGGGCCAAACGAACTGGTGGGTGAAATGAAACACCAAGTGGCCCTCACTTGGCAACCACTCTTACCAGAGCCACAGCTGGCCCACTGCCCTGGGGCTGCCCACTGCCACAGTCCTTTCTGGGAGCCATGAAGGCCCGTGTGAGTGTCCACTTCCAGCCGAAGATCAGGGCAAAAGGAACTAGAGACACTTGGCACAAGACAAAAGCCCTAGTTTAACTCAGCCCTCTGTTTTCTGATTAGTCTATGGGGATGACTCAGCTTGTCCTCAAAGCTTCCTACTCAATGCCTGAGAAATTTGATATTTTTAAGGTGCAAACTGGCTAACAATCAACTTAAGAGTCAGATAGATAGAGACAGAGTCCCAAATTTGACATTTATTAGCAGGAGAGATGTTGGTAAGTTATTTAACCGGTTTCAGTTCCCTCACATATATACTGGGGATAAAATCTTCCCCTCACAGTGGCTGTATCTGAACAAGGAAATGTGTGTAATACACTTGGCACACAGGGCTCTAATGCTCAAGAATGACAGTACTTCTTATTGCATGCTCTGTCCTCTGCCCCCTCACGGAGCGCTACTGAGTGAAACGTGATGCAAGTTGTCATGGTCCAAAAAGGCATGAAATAAAACTCCTTATTATCATCTTATTTTTAGTTGTTCATTTGAAGACCAGCGTCTAGTTATTTCACATACTGTATTCCTCTTCACCATAGGCTGCTGGGAAATTATTCCTTGACATAGAGAGGGGTAGGTCTTTTGAAGGCCTTGATGTGAAGCGCTTAGAAGACTTACCAGCACTGCCCACCCACCCCTCCTGCCCCCAGTGCCCAGCCTAAAACAACATACTTTTCTGTGTCTATTAGAAATTTTTCTTGCTTGCAGCCTTGGAGTGGAGGCTTAATTCTGGCCATAGAATTGTGAGAGAACTGCAACCTCTCTCATAAATGGGCTCTCAGGCATCAACACTGGAGGAAACTGAATTGTTTCCAAAAGCGAGACAGCGGCTAAGAAATAAGGGTATCAAGACAGGTTTCCTGGAGTAATCTCCTACCCAATGGGAAGACGCCAGGTGGAGTGGACAGTATTCTGAGAAGAAATGAGGAGCCCACAATGTGAGAACAGCAACAGACACCCTAACATAGTGGACAGTGGGCCATCTCTTTCTTCATCACTCTTCCGCAGGCACGTTGGCTGGCTGATTGCCATCGGTCAGGCTTCCTTAACTTCACATTATGTAAATTCAGTAGTGGTAAGAGATGTTTATATTGCCACTTGGGTTGACTATAGTTTGTTTTTCCTTGACTATCTCAGTCCAGACTGGTGAGCATTTAACAATGAATTGTAGCAGTGCCTGGCTGGAGATCTGGAGACGCAGATCCCCCCTGGGACTCTGTAGTTAAACAGTTCTCTTTAAACCACTGCCACCTAGTGGTAACTGAGCAGACTGAAATGCGTTTCACTTACGTCCAACGAGAGAATGGGGATGGGCAAAAAGGAACTTGTTTTTTCCCTGCCACCCTACCCAGGAAGCATAGGGAAAG
>NW_006771758.1:1526221-1538007 GCF_000442215.2 Lipotes vexillifer
AGAAAGCAAAGGGAAAGAAGCGACAGAAGATGAATCTCATTCCACTGGCCTCCACTCCCTGCCAATGTTTAACCATCATTGTACATTTTATATGTCAAGCTAGCGGACTCTTCTGACTTTATTTTGACTAATGAGGACATTTTCATTTAATCACAAGCCTTTGAGATATAAAACAAACAAGCAAGGGCCAGAACTGGAGCACCTGGGTCTTGCCTCCCTTTCCTCCACCGTGGTGGTTAGAAACTTCCTGATGTCAGCTGCGCCCAACTTAATGTATTCTTTGAAAGTAGGGAATTGGGTCTTGACAATTAACTTGAGGTTTCCCCCTCTAAGAATCAACGTCATTTTTGCTTCTCCACCTTACTCAGGTGACTCAGCGCTAGAAGCACACAGAGGAGATCAAGTAATCATTGTGGCAAATCTCTGCAGATCAATTTCCTGTACATGCACAGAGGAGCTGGTGGCAAATTCAGATATTCCTGGAAGCATGTGAGGATCAACGAGTCAGATGCAGTAAAATCCTCCGAGGTGAGCAGAGTCAATGGTGATCTCAGCAGGTTGTGAAGAGAGTGGATTAACGCCAGTGAGCTATTAGGTAGAATAAATTCACAGAGCAATTACCACTGCTTGGGTCTTAGAAGAGATAATTCACAACGTGGGCCAATTTCCTTTTCTAAGCGTGAACTTCAAATAAACTTGGAACAACAAAGCAACCTCAAGGATAGTGATGTAGGTATGTGAGCTCTGGTAAAGAGAAGGCACAAGGTTACAACAATGAGACTGCAGAAAGCCTGAGATGTTTCAGCTTTCTAGATCAGTGTCTTCCCTTGGTAACAGACTCCTCTGCCTCCTTCTCTGCACCCACCCCTCTCCAATCAGCAGACACAAAGCAGCCAGTATATTGTATTAATCATATTTATTACAGTTTCCAGACTCCCATATGACAAATACCTAAAGCAGAAGAACACTGCAAGCTGACGTTACTAGCAGCAACCCACCTAAACCCTTCCTGGGAGGAAGGGGTTAGGTGAATTTAACAATGAGGAGTAATTTCAAGACAAGAATAAAAGTCATGTTTTTTCTTTTAGCAGCTGGTATATGAACAGTGAAACTATAAATACAGAGAGTCATCCAGGTTTAGCCTTGTCTAAAAAACATTAAAAGTCACGGTGCAGAGGGGTATCCCCAGGGTTGCCAAACAGAAGGCTAATGCCTTTAGATGTCAGTATGAAATAAGCAAATCACTTTTCAAGACATCACTTACTATCTGCTTTGCTATCAGGACAACAGAAAAAGAACTGGACTGCTGCCCTAGAACTTAGCTCACACATAATTCAGCCAGACAATCATTGTTTCAATCACCCCTAAATTTTTTTAAAACACTTCCCCACCCCCGCCCCGACAGCTCTTAAAACATAACATCAGACATAACATCAGACATTTGCTCGGAAGGACTAAAAATCAAAATCAATCGCAGTGTACTGGGAATAGCTTTTACGGCTTTCCTGAGGGACGGTTCCTATCTCTTCAGAGAATGTTTTTAAAGAAGCACTAACTCTGGTAGCTTATCAAACTACTCTTTATTCTAAATAAATAAGACCAACTGAAGGTCTCAGGTGTACTTCTTCCACACACACACACACCCCCGCCAGATCTCCAAACCATCCAAAGCCATTTCTTCACAGAGATATTTCATTTTTATTAGAGGAGTGCAAGAGAACTTACAAACATGTGAAAAATACTCGAAACACTGACAGTAAAGGAGGCCCAACCCTTCCTCAGAGCCCAGAAAACTGTGACAAGAACCCCAAAGGCTTATCTTAAATCCATCAACTCAATTTGCCAGAAAGTCATGACAGACCACTCACCTTTGCCACACAGGCCTAGATGGGATTTTCTTTCTTTACAATCACTAAGAAAAGCCTTCTGGGAGTTACTGCCCAGAAGAACACAGGCTGATGAACAGAAGCTACTGAAAAGGGGTCAACTGCATTCTATATCTGGCACAGGAAAAGGAACATTAAAACATCTGGAAACCATTACATTTATACCATGATACTCTTAGGTGAATCTTTACTTTCCCTCAGCAACCATTTCATTCATAAAAAATACACAAAGGCTTAGAAAGCTTTGGGGCAGCACCAGTGACAGCTAGCTGTCTTTGAATAATTTTAATTTTTTCCTAAAGGCAAAATTAAGAGAAACTTAAAGAAGTAATTTACAGAACAGATTCTATTTCATGGTTTTGCCCATGTCAGCTGCTATGGAAACAGTACAAACAGAAATACGAATAGCCACTCTACATCAAGTTAGGTTTCCATTTTTTCTCAAGGGATAGAAGCAGTACACCTAGGTTTCTGTAAGGCTTCTGAGGATGAAGGGCAGCTCATAGCTCATGGCCTGACAATCTCTAAAAGTACTCCTGGACTATTTCACTATGAGGATAGGTAAAGCCCTTCTTCATTCGCTAACGACTCTAGCAAGGATTCTATGCACCTAGACTTTAACACTAATGGTTTCTACGCTTTCTGACTTGACATGCGCCATGCACGGAGAGCAAGGAACCAACTAGTCCAAGGCCACCTGCCTTAGACACTGATAACTCCAGCTAACCATCACAAAAACGGCCCACCTGTCATAAATGGTCTCTCAGAGGAAGCAGAAATACTTCCCAAATACTAGCACAAACAACCTCAAGTACAGTCTCTCCTAGTGGTGAAGCAGTAGAACCATCTCTGTGTACAAAGAATGGCTCATGAAATGGTTCTGGGGTTTCAGCCACACCTTCCATTTCTCAATCCCTTGTTACTTCCTAACAAAGCTGGATACTCCTGAGAAGACCTCAACAAGTGTACAGGTCTGCCCTGTGAACTGCCCTGAAAACACACTGCCATGTCTAGAGGTTACTTTGAAGAATCAAAGTTGAATGTTCAAAAATAAGTACTAGTGTCTCAAGCCCAAATCCCTAGAGAATACCAGAAGCCAGTTTTGCTGTATTTTGGCTACGTAGGACCCCCTCGACGAGTTGATGGGGGGCCTCCAGAAATCTACCATTCTGGCTGTTACTTTCCCCTTTTCTTTTCTTGCCTTCTGAGGAAGACTTCAGCTATTTCCATAGCAACTTATTTAAATGTCCTAGATGACCACATTTTTGAGCAGCATATACATTTTTAGGACATATTTTTCATTCCTTTTGAACAATTTCTCCCATAATAAAGAAAAAGCAATAATTAAAAAAACTTACTTTTCTAAAGCATGGTTATCATGCTTTGTACACAACAGCACATTTACTAGATAATACTCATTCCAGAATCACTGTCCAAACCAAACAAATAAATGGGGGTATATGGGCACATAAGACAGATGACACACAGTTTTGTTTTTTTTTTGTTTTTTCGTGGTACGTGGGCCTCTCACTGCTGTGGCCACTCCCGTTGTGGAGCACAGGCTCTGGACACGCAGGCTCAGCGGCCATGGCTCACGGGCCCAGCGGCTCCGCGGCATGTGGGATCTTCCCGGACCGGAGCACGAACCCGTGTCCCCTGCATCGGCAGGCGGACTCTCAACCACTGCGCCACCAGGGAAGCCCGACACACAGTTTTAAAATAATTTTCAGATCCAGAATTGGTAACTTGGGCAGAAAAGCAGTAAATCAATCCTTATATGGATACATGAAAATTAAATGCAAACTAGAAAATGAGCATGTGTTTAAAATAAATCAGGTTAGATTTAATCAGGCACTACAATGAATGGAAATCGATTATATTCCAAATTTCCACTTTATTGGGAAAATCTAGTAACCATTACAGCTTCTAGCTGAGGGACAAGAGGACAGACAGATGGCGACTGCCAAACAGGGAGGACTGGTAAAGAGGTAGAGGCAGGGGTGCCTGATGATTAAACAAGACAACTACTAACTGGGGAACTGAGATTTTAGACATACTGTTTAGAAGAGATTTAGACTGGCAGATTCCAAAGATAATTGTTCACAAGCGTTCGTAACCTAGAACTTCTCTAAATGTTTAGTGCACCTAATCTGGCTCTAAAGAGTATATTTAAAATGCATTTTGAAACAAAGTCAAGTAAACAAAACAAAACAACTTCCACAGATGCCCCTTTGGGGATGAGTTGTTTTTAGGTGTGCATCCTTCCTTCGGTGCTGTCATATAAACCCCTCAGAAAGTGCAGTGGAATTCCCTCTCATCCTGACCAGAAGAGGGTAGGGGCTGGGATACGGGGGGGGCAGCAACGAAATGCCCCTCTTCCTTTACTGAAGATACTCTTCTGAACACTTCCATTGTCCCTTAGGAGGAAGGAACGGAACATGGAAAACAGTTCCTGAAGATATCACTGCTTTTTGATGATAACAAGATCGTAAATGTGACACCTATGGAGATTACTCTCTGATATTATATAGCACCTACCTTGCTCATGAAACACTGAACTTTTACCAAGCTATGAAACAGGGTGAGTAAAAATCACTCATGGCACTTACACGTGTTAGAAGACTTTAAAATGCCTTCCTCAAATTCTTTTACTCAGTGCCCCTGTGAGGTAGGTGTCTGGTGGGAAAAAACTGAGGCACAGAGGGGTTAGTCTGCTCTCCTCTCACTACATGATGAGCCAGAGTCCCAGCTCCTTGAACTTGATTCACCAGCTTCTTAGAAGGCTTATTTAAGTAACACGACAAATACAGCAGAGGAAGTTTTTCTTTTCGAACGTTTTAACTAGTTAGCTATTTATCATTCTCACTTTGAACCTAAGTTATCTAAAATAAAACCAAATAATGTACAAACTAACAAAACAAAAGGTCAACATTGCCTAACAGTCTGTGTCAAGATATAGCCTATTTTGCACTGGTGATTGGAAAAGCATATGGTTCAAGTAGAAGCAGTAGCAGGTGGTCTAGTGTTCCTGTTACTCAAGCCAGGCTGAGTAAAGTGTCCCTTACAGACACCATCGCTGTACTTTGTGAGAACCTCTTTGGCCTGAAACAAGGGAATAAAACTCCACCCCTGTTTCATGGAAACCATCCTAAAAGATACTCTAGACAGGGGCCAGCCCTGCCTGGAAAGAGTACTCTCAGCCACATGATGAGTGTGTATTATTGAGTCCACGCAGAACTCTTTGAAGCCAGACATGAAGGTCACAGTCTCCTGACATAAAGCTCACAGGACAGGTCACACTATATACAGAGGGGCAATACACAGGGTATATGCACTAGCACCATGCCACAGAAGTGAAAGAGAAGGACAAGAGCATCTTATAGTCCCATCTGGTACACCATCTGCAGAAGCTATCTCTGGCAAGAGGAAGACCAACAACGAGGTCCCATATTTCTTTCCATAAAGTGGAGAGGCATAAAAACACAGCATTCATTGCTAGATGCTTTGAGCATACCAAGTTTCACTCTTATATAAATTGGTGGGCTTCTTATATCTTATAGATATTAAAAGATAACAAATTACATTTCTTGATCAAGAGAGAATGGTATAGAGCAAAATTCAAAGGTCAGTTACAAGATGTGGGTTCAGGGCTCAGGGTGATTTATACTGCTACTCTTAGAAACAAATTTATGAGTACTCAGGGCACTAGCTTTTAGAAATGAGATCATTCTTTTTGAGGTGTTTTTTTCCTTCACCGTACTATAGTGCCTGTGGAGTGAATTCAATTCATACCATGCTCCCTAATTCAAATCTAGTATTTGGTTTGACTGTCTGAAGTAGACCACGATACCAAATAAGGTGCATGTACCTCTGTACAGCTTTTGCCTTGATATTAATGCAAACACCCACCCACCCTCTCAAGGCCTGTTTCCCCTTCAGGGACCTCATCTCCCAGAAGGCCCGAGCCTGGCTCTATGCTCTGCACATGCCAGACCAGAGGGAATCATTCCAACTCATAGCTTCACTGGGATACTAGGATATAGCATAGCAGCGATTCATGCATTTTATTTCTAAAAACCAAAGCTCAAATGAGGCCGAGCTGGTCACTGTGCAAGATGAACCAGCAGGACATTCTCGCCTCGAATGAAAATCTGATTTATGTGTCGAGTGAATACCTGCTGGTAATCCACTTTGGGCTTTCGCTTTTTCTTACGGGGCTGGCCCCTGGAAAGGGTGGTGGCCCTGGAAAAGGTACCTCCTGCACTTGACCCTTCTGTCTGTGTAGTCCTCCCTGACAGCTCTGACCTGGACTCCTCCCTTGCCGATGCCTGCAGGGAAGAAGGGACGGAGCGGGAACGCTTGCGTGAACCCCGGTCAGTGTCTCCTCTTCCCCACACTGAAGCCACCTTCCAGGTAGATGTCTGGGAGTATCTGGACAGAGTGGAGTCTTCAACTGCAGACTTGGAATCTGTTTCCTTCTTGGAGGAATCCTGCAGTTTTAGTCGATCAAAGAGCTATAAGGAAAGCAATGACAAGTATTAGCCTTCCCTTTAGCTTACAACATCCCTCTTTCAATACGTAGAAGAAAGACTAGATTCCTTTATCATACTCTGTGGACTGCTTGCTTTGCAATTTTTAAAAAGTTAGTGGGCTTCCCTGGTGGCGCAGTGGTTGACAGTCCGCCTGCCAACGCAGGGGACACGGTTTCGTGCCCCAGTCCAGGAAGATCCCACATGCCCGGAGCGGCTGGGCCCGTGAGCCATGGCCACTGAGCCTGCACATCTGCAGCCTGTGCTCCGCAACGGGAGAGGCCACAACAGTGAGAGGCCCGCGTACCGCAAAAAAAAAAAAAAGTTAGTAACGAATTTTCTATTTCTAGCCATAACTCAGATAAATCAATAAATATGTCAAGAGAAAAGGCACCCGCTTTTTCTATGGTATAAAACTGAAAGACTTTTAAACCTTATAAGAGGTAACTTGTTGTTCAAACAATATGCAAGTAAGAAGCACAGACTCATTTTTGATTCGCTGGATGCATGGGAAGAGACTAATGAAGACCGTGGTCCAAGCACACCTGGTTGATAGCAATAGGGCTTTTCCACTTGGAAACCCTGGTCCCTGGGCTCAGTGATCTTAATTCCTAAGCTTGAAAGCATGTTGGGTACTCAGAAAGTCAGGGGAAACTGCCTACCCTAGTGAGAGTCAATGAAGAATCCCGTTCATATGCTTTGCCTAAAACAGGTTTTCGGTAGGTCTCGTCCACATCAGTAAGTGCCTAGAGAAAAACAGACCAAAGGGGGGAAAATAAGGTAGCATTCAAATATTATTTTTATAGCTTTCAGGAAAAAATTTAAAAGGCAGAATAACATCTAATTATAGCAGAACTAACCTTAACAGGTGACTCAGCTCTTGGGCAGAAACAAATGGTAATACATGGCACCCTCTGAATAGGAATTTCAAGCAGCTATGACCATGTAAGATGGGTTTCCCCTATGGTAAGGTGCCTTTACCAACGCAGGGTAGAGGTTCATAAATTTCAGGGAGCATGAATATCTAGGAAGTTTATTAAAATACAAATCTAAGGCTATTCTCCTAGAGATTCTTCATCCTGGGATGAAGCCCAGGAACTTTCTACTTTAACCAAAAACCCCATGATTCTGATGCAGGACAGCCTCAGACCACAGGTTAAGAAACACTACTGCTGCTTTTCCCTTTTCAGTCTGTATGTCTTATGACAGCAATTAATAGAGATTAACCAGGGTAACACATAGAATTGCTGGTGAATTCTTGTTGTGGAGAGATCAACCTCACAGGAGAGCTATTAGGATCAAATCAGATCAGGTATGAAAAATTACTTTGAAATGTGTGAATCACCCTACAAATATAAGCTGACAGTATTATGATTACCACCACTGTTATTAAATATATTCTTTTAAATCTTTTCCTTCAAAGGTAAAATTATAATAAAATATTTTCCCTACCCTTTAGAGATGAGAAAACTGAGGCTCAGAGAAATTACTTGGCCTAGAATCACACAGCTACCAAATGAGGCTCAGAAATTACTTGGCCTAGAATCACACAGCTACCAAATGGTGAAGCTAGGATTCAAATCCAGGTTTTCTGATTCCATACAGCTTAAAACATGGTCTCTGAAGCCAGAAAGGATAAAGTCATGGTCCTTTCACTTACTAACAGTGTGATCTGGGACCAATCTTCCAAAATTGCTAGCCTCAATTTCTTCATTTGTGAAATAAAACAGTGATAGACCTACAACTCATTCATTGAGATATTATATATAAAGCCCTTAGTACAGTATCTGGCACATAGCAAGGGCTTAATAAGTATTAGCAACTATTATTATTATCAAAGTTATTTTAACTGCCTCATATCATAGTTGTGCTATAATATATCCCTTTTCTCCTACAAATGTTTAGTACATAGACAGTAAGCCTCTAGAAGACTGAAGGCACGTGGTACACTCCTTCACAAGGAAACACTATGCAAAGTGTCCGGCTTATTAATATGTCTGCTTCCCCTCTATCCACATCTGTCTTTCCGAAAGCTGTAGAGTAAAAGTTCCTTTCTGAAATTTCTGTACCTAGCACTGTGCCCAGCCAAAGTGGGAAGTCAGCAAATATTTTTAAATGAATGAAAAATAGTTGGTAGGAAATCAACATAAAATTACTATAAGATGAAATAAGTAATTATTCCTTAAGGCTAGATTTCTCAACCCTGGCACGAATAACATTTTAGACCAGATAATTCTTTGTTGTTGGGCGGCGGGGGCGGGGAGGTGTTTTGTGTACTGTTGGATGTGCAGCAGCAGCAGCCCTGGCCTCTACCCACTATATGCCAGTAGTATCCCATCCCACAGTCGTGACAATCAAAACAAATGACATTGCCAAATGTCCCTGGGAAGGAGGAATGGGCAAAATCACCCCAGGTGAAAGCCTCTGCCTTTGGGAGAAGCAATAAAAAGAACTTTTTTGTTGTTGCCCAAGAGAGTGCAAAGATTCTAGCTCCTCTGGGAAGTTATTCTGGAGGTTTTGCTGAATAAGGTCCTTGAGATATATGAAAAATTTAGTCCCTAGAAGGTTCTCCAGCCCCTTGAGAAAGGTTTAATTACCATATTCCAGAACTTGTCAAATGCAACAAGGAAGCCCGTACAGACGCCCCGAAGTCCCTTGAAAGTGCGGATGTGAACATTCACCTTCACCCCCTCCCGGATACAACGATGGAGTTCACCCAGAGGGCTGCCTTCGTGCACTGAAACAAGAAGAATAGTCAGCACAGCATGAACAACTGCTCTCATTCCTAGACTTAACAACCAAGACCACCCAACCATCTCCAGCAAAACAAAGCAACACGGTGTAGTGTCAGCCACACCACAGGAGCAGGAAGGCCCAGTGGGCAAAATGGCTAGTGTAGGTAATGCACACTGAATCGAAACAAGATTCCCTGGAACGTGGATAAACGAGCTGTATGGCTACCATCCAAATGTTTCACTACCTGTCTACCCTATTTCTATGATGTCACTGATTCTAAGAGGCACCATCATTTTAAAACTTTTTTGGGAAAAAAAGAAATACTACATTAAATGTGCACATCAGCATCTAGATTCTTCTCAGTTCTAGGTCCTGTTAAGACAACCTTTTTCAGGATAAAGCTCATGAACCACATATCCAGCTTGAGCCTTCCAAAGAACAAAAACCCTCGTCATAGGTTTAAAGGAAATGAACCATGTTAACTCATTTGCCCTGAAACACATGTAATCGTCTAAGAAATAATGGCCTTTCGGCCTCCCAAGTCTGAGCTACTTCATGCACGAGCTCTCTGGGGCCACTAGTGTTTCAGTGTATATCATCTTTACACTAGGAGGAAGAGGCTTGGTTGTATTCCAAGCCTTGCTGGTATAAAGGCACCTGCTGAGCATCTGACTCTTATGACATTGCTGATAAGCATCATATAAAAAGAGCAGTATGACAACTCATGGGAGGAATGCTGGGATTATAAACTGCAGCTTTTACTATGACGGCCTCTTATTTTCAGAGCTTGGGAGCAAGGCTGAATTTTATTTTTATTATTTCATGTTAACTTAGCCTTCAAAATATGCTGGCTATACTACATAAAACCTCCCTAAAGAAAACTGCGTGAGCACACGCGTGCACACACACACTCTCTCTCTCTCACAGTCACATTCACACTCACACATACACAGTCTCATTCTTCCCCCCAAGTTTGCAAGGCACAATTCTTTGGAAGTTACTGTCATTGATAGTAAACAAACAAAAAAATCTCTGTTTTGTTTCTAGTGGCATAAAAGAGAACAAAAGTCTTGCACTTCAACTTGGATAACTAAGGTGGTTACTCTTAACCTCCTTACCCCTCACTCATGGATTGGCTTATAAATGATGGCAGTGATAAATTAACACAAGAAGATATGCTTGGATTAAGTGACTTAGCACCCTCAGATTGAGGGTTCAGCAAGAAGGCACAGTTGGAGACAGAGTGACAGAAACAGTGGCCTTGGAAAGGAACATGAGAACCTTGGTCTGATCTTCACCACCTATCCCTCTTCTAGCCATCTTTTAAAATTCTTTGAACCTTTGACATATAAGGATGTATGTACATATATCTGGATATGTGTTACAGACAGTGTCAAATCAAGCACTGTAAACAACTTTTAGGTCATTATAACTAGTTGTGTGAACTTGGTGAACAACTTTTTCTCTATAAGCCCAAATTTCCTCATTCATAACATGAGGTTAGACTAGTTAACTTCTAGAGTCATGTAAGGAATAAGCCTTTAGAGTTCAATTTCTTAGAAACTGATCACAATGCCTGGATTACTCCGTTTACCTATACACATTCACTCCCCTTTCTCACCATACACGTATATGTTCCACAAAGGGTGGAAAGACCACTCTTTTTCTAACTTGAAAGAAAATAGGGGCACCACTTCTCCCCATGTACCCCTAAATCAGAGAGGAAGGACAGGCATGTATCTTAACAGCTGTCTTTTATTCTAATTAAATGGCAAACTCAGGTTTTCCACCCTCACATGTGTACTTTTCTTCTGATTTTTTTTTTCTTCCAAAGATTTAATAAGGTGTAATTCCAGGGAGTATTTCTCTCCTTATGTGATCAAAAATACAACACTAGCACCACCTATCAGAGCAAAACGCCAAGACAAAAATGAACTTCACATTCTGAATCAGAAGGCACAGTCTGAATCTCTTTGCAGCAGTGTCTGTGACAAACTCCAAATGGATATGAGCCAGGCTTCTAGATATATATATAGATAGATACACACACAGACACACACACACATATATATACACATACACATATGCCTTATCTTTGAAAAAGTTATTCTTCCAAATCCCGCTCTCCATTGCCATTACTCTTGGGCCACACCCTTCCAAATCCAGGTCATTTTTAACCCCACTCTTATTTTTCCCTGCTTGTAGCCAATACTAAGTCCAAACAATAGATTCTCAATAACTAAGACCTGCCCTTTCTTTTCTCTTTCCACAACCAACAATACAGTCCAGAGCCCATCAGATGATTGGCTCACTTCAAGTCTCCTAGCTCCCCTCCTTCACATCAGCAACAGCATCATCATCACTGTCACCAACATTATCACCAATTACTGAGCCCTCAGTATGGGTCAGGCCCTATGGTAAGTTTAACTTTACACACATTATTTAATCCTCACAACTCAAACAGGTTTAAATAATTTGCTCAAAGTTACTTACCTAGTAAACAGCTGCGCCAACAGTCAATACTGGCAGGTTATATGCATTCTGACCTGGGGCTTTTAATTATGACAGTCTAAAACTAATAATAGCCACAATCTACAACAATAAAAACAGTGACATTTAACACTCACTGAGTATT
>NW_006771758.1:1538017-1544153 GCF_000442215.2 Lipotes vexillifer
CAACATTACAATTGTAAACCTTTAAATGTGTTAACTAATTTAAACTTCACAACTAGATTCTATTATTGTCCTCACTTCACTTATGAGGAAACTGAGGCCCCAAAGAGGTTAAGTAACTTGCTTAAAGTAAAACAGTTGGAAAGTGGAGGAGCAAGTATTCAAACCTAGGCAGTCAAGCCCCTGAGCCTGTGCTCTACTCTACCTCCCCAAACACATTTTACTACTAGAAACTCAGCAATTAGAAACATTTGCCCTACAAAGCCTTTTGCTTAAGAATATACACCATGGGGCTTCCCTGGTGGCACAGTGGTTGAGAGTCCGCCTGCCGATGCAGGGGACACGGGTTCGTGCCCAGGTCCAGGAAGATCCAAAATGCTGCAGAGCGTGGCACAGTGGTTGAGAGTCCGCCTGCCGATGCAGGGGACACGGGTTCGTGCCCAGGTCCAGGAAGATCCCACATGCTGCAGAGCGGCTGGGCCCGTGAGCCATGGCCGCTGAGCCTGCGCTCCGCAATGGGAGAGGCCACAACAGTGAGAGGCCCACATACCGCAAAAAAAATAAATAAATAAAAAAAAATAAAAGAATATACACCATGGTTCCCACTCTCTCTCATAACAAAGTCAAAGAAAAACTCTTTGGTCTTCAAAACATTCTGGCTACCAATCCCTTTCTGGACCCAAATTCAGTTCTCATTGATCTGGACACAAACCACATATGCAGCACATTCCACCCACCAAAAAAAAAAAAAAGCAAGGAAGGAAACATTAGAATGTATTCTTCCTCTCCTGAGACTAGCATAATAGTTAAGCATATAGCCCCTGGACTGGGACAACCCAGGATGAGTGGCAAACTGACTAGTTTTGTGATGCTGGGCAAGAAGTTGAACTCAATGAGTGTCAGTTTCCTCATCTATAAAAGTGTATCCAAGAGGAAAATGAGATGCAATGCATCTAAAGGGCTTAACACTGTGTATAGCACATACTGGGCTCAATAATAGCAGCTATAATTAACAACAATAAAGTTACCACCTGACTTACAAAGGGGCACGAGGAAACTTTCTGGTGTGGATTTGCTCTGTATCTTGATTGTGGTGGTGATTTCACGACCATACACTCGTCAAAACTCACTTTAAATGAGTGAATTTTGCTATGTGTAAATTATACCTCAATAGTCTGATTTTAAAATAATTGCTGTTATCTTCAACTATGCCCTTCCTTAACTTCAAGACCTAAAGCTGACCTCATACACGAACTATTTCTTGAAAAACTCTAATCCCCACCCATGCTTCTGTACTTTTTTCGCTTTCTGAAGGTCATTAATTCTTTGTGCTATCTACCCATCTTTACCAGGTACACCCAAGTGTTTCCAGTGGTGGGATTAATATTTTCAGTGCCGAGGGCACATTCTGAGACTTTGATTCCAGGCATATATTTATCATGGGAAGTCAATAAAGTTGGCTTTCACACACTTTCATACCAATAATATAGCAAAGTGCTCCACAGGTAAAGGCAAAACCACCCACCACATAGAAATATTTCTTTTCTCTTGAAAATCTTGGAAGCAAAGCAATGATTGGCAAAATGGAAATAAATGTTACAATCTGAGACTTGGAGTGCATTTCAAAGATCTGATAGTGGCGAAAAGTATGGGCAAAATAAGGTCCCCCAAACTGCTCTTAATTTAGGAACAGCTTGCTGCTGGGCAAGCAAACTGGAATAAACCCTAGCTCAGGCAGGGATTCTCCGGCATAGTAAATCATCCGACAAAGGCACCCCTAACAGCACTCAGCTTTTCAGGATGTTTCTCTCTTAACAAACACATTTCTAGAAATGAAACAAAATATTCCTTTGCTTAGCACAACCCTCCATTCCAAAGGCAGTGATTTAATAATGCCAAGATTTAGCTATCAGGATACAGATGCTCTGAATGGCTAAGTAGGTCATTGTGTTCACGGGGCAAGATGTCAGAACTGCTTGCCAGATGACAAAGATATAACCCTGGGCTGTTTTTATTCCATTTATACAAGACCTAACACACATTAGCAACTTCTGCTGTTTACAGCTTTACTCTAAGGATCTATTAGGAGGCTGCAAGAAATTCCCTTGTGCCATTTACACCTTCATAACGTAAAATAACCTGTGCATATGGTAGTATGAGCCTGACAGACACAGTCCTGCACTCAGCCTGGCAGAGTGGCTGTAAAATAGCGTCTGTGCTTCACTGGCATTTTGTGCCTGCTGCATTCCAGGACTTGTGATTTGCTAATGTGAACATAGGTATATCAACACCCGGCAGCCCTTCTCCTGCTTACAGCACTGAGAACTAGCTGTCACTTAATGTGCAGGGGTTGTGGGATTATGTCTCCTGTGCTACCTGAACAGATTTCCTCACACTGCATCCCAACATCCCCAAATCTCAATGACCAAGCACTCTCCCTCCCCTAATATTGGCTATGCCCTCCCTCCCCCCACCGTGCGTGGTCCCAAGACCTCAACACCTCTGCAAACCCTACCTGTGATGTCCCGTTTCCAGGCCCACCACCTCTCCAGACCCCCCATCACTCCTGCAGATCCTTTCTGCAGGCTCCTCATCACCTCTGTAGGCAGTTCCGTGGACCCCATCACCTTTACTCACGTTATCCGAGCAGACACTCCCCACGGCTATTTATTACCTCCACAGCCTTACCCACTCTTCCCCCGCAGCTCAGGCAGACCCTTCTTCACTCCTCAAGCTGACCCTCCCCACGGTCGCTGATTATCTCTTCAACCTTCACCAAGACCCTCCCCCGATACACGTAGACCCGCACCAAGCCGCTATCACCCCGCAAACGCCTCCAGGGCCGCCGCCTTCTCGACAGCTGGCCCGGCCCCAGCCCCGCCCGCCGGACTCACAGGGCATTCTCGTGAGCACGTTGCGCGGCGCCTTCCTGCTCCGACCCGGACCCCGCCGCCGCGCCCCGGCGGCCCCGTCCCCTTCCTCCTTGGCCACCATGAGGCGGCGGAGGCGCTGGATGCGCTCGGGGTCCGGGGCGGGGATGTCCGGGCGGCGGCGGGTCCTGCCCAAGGGCCCGGCGGCGGCGGTGGCGGGGTCCCCAGAGCCCGCGGCCGCGACCCGCGCCCGGCCGCGCCCGCCGCCCCGGCACCCGGTCCTGAGGAAGCTCTCGTACTCGGCCAGGTTGTTGAAGCAGGGCGCGTTGGGGTAGGGGATGGGAGGCAGGCGAGGCGCGTACAGGGCGAGCAGTGGGTCGAAGCTGTCAGAGCTGACATCCAGCCGCGGGCTGGGCGGGCGCGCAGGGCTGCCGGCGCGAGCCGACCTCGCCCCCCTCTCCCGCTCCTCCATGTTTGAAAGGCCCGCAAGCCGAGGCCGATGGGAAGGAGAGGGGGCCGCCAGAGGGCGGCACTGCGCAGCCGCGACGCGGGTCTCACTGCGCCAGCCTGGCCGCCAGGGGGCAGCATCTGCCCGCGCTCTGCGTCTCCGGGGGTGTGGCGAGCGGCTGCGACCCTCCCGGTCCTCGCAGCGCATCAGCGTTCGGGGAAGAGGTTAATTTGCTCTAACGCAGTGTTTCCCCCATCTATATCATTATCACTAGTGGTGCGGATTCCCTCGGGGTGGGGCCCGGGCCCGGCATCTTAACAAGCTCCCCAGGTGTTTCTCTGCTCTCTGGAACCGCGCTCTACTCCTAGCTTGCGCTGGCGGGAAGCAGTGGGAAAGAGGGCAAGGAATGCCCTAGTTTGCTCTCATGCTGAGTACCACTGGGGTTTAGCCTAGGTGGGCTCCAACTATTTAGCTTCTCTGGCTCTTTACATTCTCATCTGAGATGTAGAAATGGTTGCCTACCTCACAGAATTGTCCAAAGAATGAAGAGATACTGCATATAGAGCGCATAATAAATGCTCTGTGAATGTTAACTAATATTGGTTAAGTGTACAATGAAACTGAAGGATGATGGGTGGACCCTGGTACTGCATTTCCTACACCCTCTGCAAAAAGAAATTTACGCATACACCAGAAAGACGCTAGTATTGAGGCAAATTCACTATCACTGATCTTGTAAGCATTGCTTAGCACTTGGAGGAAATGAGGATGCCGCGATTGGAGGACAAGATAACAGATTTTCAAAACCTGGTTGTACTTTGGAGCCTCTGTTCAGCGGAATATTTTTTGTTTTTTGATATTAAAATAATAGTCTACTCTACACCAAAGGCCCAGATATTACCCCCTCATCCAGCAGAGCCAAGGTGTTTCCAGTCACCTACAGGCCACACAAATCACTTTCCTAACTGCCACCACTCTCCCAAACTGCTATCAACTGGTATTAATTCTATACTAGTTGCTTTTGTGCATATTCTAAAGTTTCCTTAAGACCTGGAAAGGAAGCCCCAGAGAATACTATTCTCTTAGAGAGCAGGATGAAAATATACAGCTGTGAAGTATACTTTATAATACATGATGCAAAATAAAAAAGATAACATAAAAACTACCAACAATGCTTCTGATAGCACTACCTAACTCAATAGGTAAACCCGGGTCATTCCTTTGCTCAAAACCCCTGCCCCAACACAATCGTCAAACCTGCAAACTGCTGGCAATTCAACGAGCAAGTACACATCCTCGTCTTTTAACAAAATCAAGTGATAGCCTTTGTGGTATCACATAGCACCCACAGAAAACACAAAACTTCCGTGGGTAGTTATCTTGAAAATTTGTACTAATACCTTATATTTGTTTTGATACAAAATGCTATAATTTACTTACAATTAAGTTAAATTTGCCAATCAAGAGCTACATTCTTATTGCCTTACTTGGCCTATCACAGTGTACTAGCCTAGGTATATCATACTTGGGCCTTGTTACACAAAGTGTGGTACATTGACCATTATCCACCAAAAGCCTTTGAACCCCAAAATCTTCATGGGGAAAGCTTAGAACTGGCATTTTAAATGAGTATTTCAAGTAAATCTGTTGCATCCAGAAGTCTGTGTACCACCACTGTGATGAAGGGATGTGAACCTGGCTTATGTAAAGACATACACACATGAAAGTTGGACTCATATACTGCATTTGTATGAAAAAAACAAATGAAAAATTAGGCCAAGGGAGTTGAAAGCTTTATTTTCTCTCAAAGAAATTTTATCAATTACCAAACATAAGCCATGTCTCCTATTCCCACGAAGTGAAGAGAACAGGAAGGGAAAAAAAGGCATTGACAGATGGGGTGTCAATTGGTGAGGGATGAGACCAGACGTTGCCCTTTCAAAAATACATTTTCTTCTTGGCTGTAAATTCTACAATGCAAGACCAGGCACTGGGATGTGGGCTGTCTTAGTTAATTCTTTATAGAGCCAAATTAATTTTCTTCCTCTACTACATGAAATGAGGTCAAGAGGAGACGTGAGTTCTCTACCACCTACCCCCACTGCCTCCCCGCTTCAGAGGCCAACGGCTTGGACACGCAGTTCCTGCTGCTCCTCGCCCAACTCCACTGGCCCGTCGGCAGGCAGAACTATTAGGACTCCTCTGCCACCTGCTACCTGTGACCCCAAGATGAGGGTTGGTCCCTCTGTTCTCCAACTCAAGTGTCACTTTTCTGATTATCCAGAGGCTACCTGAGAATCTTTTTCAGGAAGTCCACAGGAAGGTGACTTTCAAAACTGAAGTGTCTAGAGGACAGACAGTAAATGTTTCTTCCTCGTCATTCATTCATTCTCGCTGTTTTCTTTCTCCCACATAAACAGGTAATTCTTTCTTAGAAAGAGGTTAAGTGGCCTTGTAATCATTGCCCCTGGCAAGATGATCATGATGATCAGGCTGCCAAGTCCACAAAATCAATCTAGGGAATGTTTACACAAGGACATCCAAACTACAACTCATTTGTTCAGCTCAAGTTGCCAATCTGGAGATTGGCACAAAGCCCTGAGTTTGCCCTGGAATTCCTGAATTCAGAGGCATCAGGCAGGCATCAACCTATATTAACTCCAGGTCTGCCAAAGATGAATGCAAGTAGATAGGTGGGCAAGGTGACCAAGGTCACTGGATTCTGTGGTTAAGAATAAGTGGGTGAGAGTAAAGTTTGGGCTCATCTTCTATCATAGGTGAAAAGAGCTTGACAAGTTTTTTTTTTTTTTTTTTTTTTTTT
>NW_006771758.1:1544616-1560910 GCF_000442215.2 Lipotes vexillifer
TGCATCGGCAGGCGGACTCTCAAGCACTGCGCCACCAGGGAAGCCCGCTTGACAAGTTTTGACAAGACTTACGCCACAATCTAAAAATGATTCATTTTGCAAGGCATAAAATAGTTCTTGCTTTATAAAAATAGTATACTTCTACCAAAGGAACCATGTTTCAACACTGAAAAATAGGTGTTCCACTTAAAGCAGAACAAGATACACCACCCACATTCATCCCTTCTTTCTCTGTTCCCCTCCCAACCAGAGTCATGTCACTCCCAGGACACTGTTCTGCATGGCACAGATGCTACGGCCACCTAAGGCCAGGAGACTTGAGGGACCCTGCATGGTCAAGCACACCAGTAATGAAAAGCAAAGGGTCAGCTGTCTTCATGTAGGATTTCTGGATGTTCCTTCCAGAAAGCATCCCCAATGACATCACAGTGTAAGGGCACCGCCTTAGTCCGGGTCCGGGTCACCACCATCTTTCTTCCTTCCATTTCTGCTGGCAGCCTAACTTCTTTTGTCATGACTTCATCCACCTATAGGTAAAGTTAAAATATTGACACATTAACTAGAGAGTCGGTTTGGGAGAGAAGAGGGAGAAGTGGGGGAAGTTCACTTTTTTACTTTATATACTTCTGACAAATACGTATTTTCAGGCATATATATATATATATATGTGAACATATATATACATATATATATATCAGAGATATATGTATATCTCTCACCATACATGAATTTCTTTACAACTAAAATACTTTTTAAAAAAGTTATGTTGCTATATTTTGAAAGGAGACCTTAGGAACAAAGAAGGGATTCTATGTTCCTTGTTAACAATAACCATAAAATTAAAGACATTTCTGCTCTCCCACCTGCATTAAGAAGGATCTGAGTCTGTGCCAAACAAATGTTTTAAAAATACTAAAAGAGCTGAAGCTGCCAGTGGGATACCTAACACCCCTTAATACTTGAAAATATTCATTTCAGAAAAAAATACTTTAGACAGAAGGAAATAAATTTAGAGACTTCATTATGCCCAGGAGCTGGAACAGAGCAAAAATATTGGTAGAATTAAGGATACAGGTGAATGCACAGACGGAATATTAAATTAAGTATGAATGTCTAGGGAAGCCCTCAAACATTCTGCAAGGGACAGAACCCTCACATGTAACATCAGTTCCTCATATTACAGTTCTCATGGGATGGATGGACCATTTAATGGAATTATCCAGTGTGGGAGAAATTATTTTTTTAAATGTTCTCTGAATGCAAAAATTTTCATATCTGCACTTACCTGTTTAAAGGGGTTTGATTAGATTTGGGGAGAGCTTATGACATGGAAAAGTGTAATAATTCTAAAATTCTGTGATTCTACTTACAGAACGGGGGAGTCCAGATCACAATGTTCACTGACAAACTGACAAAACGAGCATCCATAATAATAATCTATAGCATCTCATTTTGGAAAGGGTCTAATTTGTGCTAGTGACTGGAGTCACATCAGCATACAGGCAGCAGGCAAGACAAAGCCTGGGATGGGCACAGGCTTTCCTTCTGACCTCCGTTTTTCCTCAGACATAACAGCATTACCTTCTGCCATATCAACACAGTTCCCTTCCTATACATCAGTGGCTCATTATTGTAGTTGATGTTGAATTCAGAAAATAAAATCTCATTCTTGTCTGCTGTAAGAGTTCCCTGAAGAAATAAAAACACATATAAAAAGCTTTGTAGGTCTTTTCTCTCCCCTAACCCCACCTATCCATTCCACTCTCTACCTAAACTTCCACAACAAATCAAGAAGTGGAAGCATTTCATCAAACGTCATATAGGTGTTAATGAATTTTCATCTTTAAAGCAGTTCAAATCTTATTTAAATATCAAAATTCATAAAATTCTTTTGTAGCAAATAACTGGCTTTACAAGTCACTACTGTGATGGGGTGAGAGCAACTAATAGTAAGAGTACCGATTATGTACTAGATATCTTTTGTATTATTTGACCCTCATAACCATCTCCATTTTAGAGATGAGAGCTCTGAAGCTTAGAAAGATTATATAAGTTTCCCGAGGCCAAAAGTGCTCTTATTCGTATAAGAATCAAAATCTGATCTCAGCACTTGTAAACTCTGGCTAGATCTACCAGTCTTCCTATTACTGCTACATATGCAACTTTATCACGATTGTTAATAATGACAACCATTTACTGCGTCATTTTAACATCCCAGGCATTGTATTAGGAGCTAATACAACACATCATCTCATTTCACGGTTAGTTTTCCTACAAGTAGCATGTTTATCTAATGATACAACCCAGTATTTATTAAGTACTTACAGTGTGCCCTGTACTAGCCTTTATGTGTTTTACATGCATCATGCCATTTAATTCTCACCAGAAACCTATAAGGTAGGAACTACTATTTTCTACATTTTACCTATTAAAAACTAAGGCAGAGATGATAAAATTAAACAAAAGCCTCTGAGTACAATTATTTGACCCCCAGAGCCTAAACTCTTAATGATACACAGGAGTCCTAACCCCAAGAAACTCCAGGTCCCCAGCAGGGATTGACAATCATGAAGCCACCAGGTGGGGCTGACAAAAAAAGAAGAGCATGTGCCCTTTATAGGGGGCAGCCTATACACAGCTCCAGCTAAGCATTACCATGTTGGAGTGTAGAGCCATTAATTCCATTTTCCAGCTGAGGACACTGAGGCTCAGGGAGTAGTAACAACTGATCCACAGTCACAAAGCAAGCAAGCCGCAGACCTGCTACTAGTATGATCTTTCTATCTTTTCAAAACAAAACCGTAAAAATTTAATAAGAGCTTAAAAAGAAGGCCAAATGTCATGAGAGAGCATAAACTGTCCCCCCCTTAAGTATTAATGCAGTAAGATCTTTATACCTGTAATCTCTCTTGGGCTTGTATTGGTGTTAATCCAGACTGCTGTACAAGTGCCCAGAAAACTGTATTATAAAGATTATTGATGTGACCTGTAAAGAAAACATAGCTGGCACTGTGTATGCACATAGAATCTTTATTCAATATTCACCCTTCAAAGAGTACTGGAACCCCACCTGTCTCCCGCAGAGACATATAATTACTTGCACAAAGCCATACACAGGGAACACAGGGGGAAGTGGTCAAGCAGAAAAAACTTATTTCCTAACAGTTTCATTCTGTCATTTCAGTTGTGCTTCACACAAATCTGTTAACTTGTACATTAAGCTAAGGAATACTTTCCAAGTTATTTGATTTATATTATTCCCACCTCTCTTCCAGTTCTCCTAGCAAAATCAAGACACACCAAATGAATAAAAGTCTAACAAACATTTCACCATAGTCATGTAAGAAGGGTCACAACTTGAATACCCACTGAAGCCAGAACAAACATAGGTGTGTAAAGCAGAGTTCCCAGGGGAACAACAGGGAATGGTAGAGGCTGAGGCACACTGGCTCCTATGTGCATGAATGTGTGCCTGCGTGTGTGTGTTTATGTGTGTGTGTGTGTCTGTGTGTATAAAGGCAGTAGTCACTATGCAGGTTCTGACCAATACTAAGTGGGAATACAGACCTAGTATTGCCAGATCTGATTTTTCCAAAAAAAAAAAAAAAAAAGTTGGAAATAGTTAGTATTTACATACAACCTTCCAATTTTTCAAGTATTTTCAACTAATTTTAAAAACTTGAAATACTGCATTCCAAACAAAATACATGGGCCAAAAATGTATCAGATCATCACCTCTAATGTAAGGAATCAGTAGTTTACATCTGTTTATTTGGTTTCACTTACAATCTGCTTGCCGCCAGCTGAGATAGTCCTTTAAAGTCTGGTTGCTAGGATACACCACGACTCTTCCATCAAAGCCTGGGGGATACAGAAGGGGCTGGTCCTCAAAGTAATCCCGCCAGTAAAACACATAGCTGGAGGCAAACTGGGAGACCACGTGTGTCATAAACTTACTTGCAAAAGGCACAGTGGGTGGAGCAAGAAAAGAGAAAATACATGATATTAATTCAACACCATGACAGGGTCTGTGGGTGTAACAGAGAGATAACACAAACTGTCTAGCAAGCCAAGAGATAAGGTGTGATGGGTCAAGAAAAACTATTTTAGTATTTCAGTTATATATTTAAAATGCAGCCTGTCTCTCCTTCTAGTCCTATAAGTAATTTACTAATGTCAAATGTTCTTCCATAGCATGTGACGTGAATTTATGGTTCAAGAGGTTTTTTTTCAAGTTCTGGAAGGAGGGGAACCATTGTTTTAAAAACATCCCAATTCATTACATGATCTGTTTCCTGTGAGAGTTTCAATATACTGCCAAATCAAATATCAGATCTGTCTAATTTGTACTGAGATCCTCCTTAACTAAAACTTTAGTTTCTGTTTCTAGTCTTAATGTTCAATGCCAGATCAGTCTAGAAGCTAAGGTGATGGCAAATAAAGAGAAAAACTTAAAGAGGTATACAGAATGCTCAGGTATCAGATAGAAGTACAACAGTCTAACCTGTTATATACATACATTCTGCAGTTGCAAATACTACAGTCTGTAAGTTTGTGATTAAGATAAGCAGAAGCCAAATGCTGGTAGGAAATATTCTGAAGGAGCTAGGCCACAAAATTACCTGGCTCTTCTTTTAAACCAATTACTTTTCCGCTTGAACACAAAGCTGTACTCATCACTCTGCCCATATGCAATCACAATATCCTCCAGTTCTTCCATTACGGTTTGGGCACATTTAGTCATTAGATGGAGAGCACGGCTGTCATTAGGTTTTGTAAAGTTGTGCTTCTCAGCAAACCTTCATAAGGGAAAAAGAAGAGGGAAAAGGGTATGGGTGGAAGAGAGCTTGTCATTAATACCACAGATCAAAGAGGCTATTCAAAGAGGAAGATACTGTAATAGTGCTGTGAGTCCAGACATTCCAGTAGCCACAACCTGATCCATTTCGTTAAGAACTCTAGTTTTTCTTGCTCTAACCAACTGAGAAAAAGTAACATAAATACTAAGCCTCCATTCCCTTTTCAGTGAAATGGGGATAAAGTTACTTCATAGGATTCTCCTGAAGATGAGAGGGAGATAAATATAACTATGCCTGGCTCCTTGGAAGTGCTCAATAAATGTTAACTACAATAATCATTACTAAAGTAACACTTTTAAGACTTAAATTCCCATCTTCCTGCTACACTTTTTTTTTCTGACTTTTTCCCTCCTGAATCCACTCCATGTGTTCTGCTACTTATAATGAAACAACATACTCTACAGTGGTGCCCACAGCAAGGCCAGAACAGGCCGCAAAACAGTCAGCCCTCAAAGATACCTACCAAAATAGCTTGTCAATTTGTTGAAGAGCTGAAATAATGGGCCCGAGAGTGACTTTTTCCACCACAGTCTTGCTAATGGACACCCCAAGCCTGCTCCTCACTAGGGGAGCACCGTGTCTCATTTACCCCACCTAGCTCGCGTTCAAGCCGGTTGTAGCCAGCACGCAGAGTGATGCTCAGTGCCGCGCGCTCACTGACTGCCGAGTTACCCCGGTAACCATGAGCTCGGGGCTGCGACAAATGCGTCGCATTCTCTGGAAGCGCTGGCGAACCACGCAGCCCTGAGCCCAGCTCACTCACCGATGGAAATTCCTGCCGTCCAGCCGCACCACCACCCAGCAGTGGGAAAGGCATGTGTCGTCAGCCTCGAAGTCCCGCACGTACTCGAACTTGCTCTTTGCCATTGCCGCTCCCAATTTCAAGCACCGTCTCAAAGTGACGGAAAAGTCAGCCAAGCAACCGCGAACTTTCACGGCGCCAGCAGCCCACATTTCCCCCACGGAAATGAAAACACCAGAGAGCTCCGCCCCGGAAGTTCCTGTGTCTTCTCACGGTCGCTCTAGCCGTAGTGGAGGCCAGCATCTCTCTCGCCTCTCCTTGTAGCTCTTAATGGACTTCCGGGCCTGGAAGGAGGGTTCCATGCTTCCTTAGCACTACTCATGACTGCTCGCCTGTCTCCTTCCGTCCTGCAACAAATCATTCTCACGAAATTTAAAAAAATTCATTTCTGGCCAAGTTTGAAGGTTTGTGATTTTTTTCTTTCTAAATAGTATTTGTTAATTTGTTGTAGAAAATGTGGGATATATCGAAAAATATAATTAAGAAAATTAACACTTCATGCCTCCCCTCTCCCCGTCAAAGCACTGTGGATGGTTCCTTACGGTCTGTTTTTATATATGTATGTTTACACAGGGAATACACAAAATTGGAATCAGACACCTGTACAATTTTTGTATTTTTTCCACTCACCTCGAGTATTTGCCAACGTCATTAAATATTTCAAAGAGTGACTTAAATAAATTAATTAAAAGGACTCATTCTAACATACATAGTACTAAATTAAGTCATTCAACTTTTTCACAAAGACTCATGCTTGAGATCTTGTGGCTGGAAGATACTAGTAACAGTAAAACCCTCATATTTGTACCATGCTGTATGATTTATAAAGCTCTTTTGAATTCATTACCTTCATATATATATATCCCTCAAAAAAATATCATTCAAACAATATAAAAGTATATATGGTGAAAAGTAAACCTCTCACTGACTCCTAACTCCCTACTTTAAGCAATCACTGTTACCAGTTTCTTGCATATCTATTCAGGGAGAGATATAGAAATAGAGACAGAGATGAACATAGAGATAGAGATGTGTTTTGTTTTGGGGGAATTATGCTCAGAGACTGAGACTGTCTTTGCTAATATTTTATTTACTATAGGTTCACTGTGGGAATTATAATTTCACAAGCCAATAGCATACTGGATATGTCTCTTAATAAGCCAATAAAGAAATAACATACTCCAGATGATAGATTGCTTACACTATTGTTCCAGGCAAGGGGAGATAAGAGAAAGTCCAAATTCAGTTGAGGTGTATCTTTCCTATGCGGTTGGTTCTCAGGAGACTTGGCTTAGCCAACCACAAGTTGATGTCCAGCTGCCAGCTAAACGAAAGTGGAAAGTCCCCTGTTGCTAGAGTATGTTGTTAGGGAATGAAGCCTGGTGTTGAGGTGCAATATGATCTTTGCTGGGTCCCTGCACAGCTTTTGCCAGTGCTGGTAAAAGAGTCACTTTTAAGCTTATGCTCCAAGGGTCTTCAGAGAGCTGTTAGGTCAGCAAAGAGTCACCTTGCCCAGTTCAAAACTCTCGGATAGTCCTCACAAACTCCTCACCACAGTTTCTTCTTAGTCTGTTTTTATTGATAAGCCCCCAGTGGGGCCCCTCAGCAGTTGAGCTGCTGGGTGCTTATCGATGACAACAGATGAGATAATGACATCCTGACACAACTTACTTCATTCTTATAGCAAAACAACTTTATTTCTTTACTTTTTTTTTTTTTTAAGAAAGATTCTTAAATTTATTTATTTATTTATGGCTGCGTTGGGTCTTTGTTGCTGCGCGTGGGCTTTCTTTAATTGAGGCGAGCCAGGGCTACTCTTTGTTGCGGTGCACAGGCTTCCCACTCCAGTGGCTTCTCTTGTTGCGGAGCACAGGCTCTAGGCACGCAGGCTCCGTAGTTGTGGCTCGTGGTCTCTAGACCGTAGGCTCAGTAGTTGTGGCCCACAGGCTTAGCTGCTCCACAGCATGTGGGATCTTCCCGGACCAGGGCTCAAACCCGTGACCCCTGCATTGGCAGGTGGATTCTAAACCACTGCGCCACCAGGGAAGCCCGAAACAACTTTATTTCTAAAAACAACTTTTTTTTGCCTTTGCCATAAACAAGTGGATTAAAACAACTTCATTTTAGTCATAAACAAGTGGATCTGAAATCATATCAAACCACTTGGAGGTTTCTGGAGCAGCCTAGCCCAGTAGATGAGAAGGAGCAGTGATGTGCAGTAGCTGAGGAAAGGATGGGGATACCTCACTTGCAGTCCCCCTCAGCCTTTGGGGCCTAGAAAAGATCATTATCATTATCAGTCCCATAAGAAGGATCTCAGAGGTTGGTGGGGGACAGGAGCTGGGAGTTGCCTCTGGGGCCACTGGGCAAGTAAAGTCACCCCTCCTGGAGACGATATGGAGACAGACAGAGCTAGAAGGGCCAAAGGGAGCTATGGCTTCTTCTCTTCAAGGGATCCTTGGAGGATCAGGCTGGTGCTAAAAACATGGCCCCAGGCACCATGCCAACCCAGGAAGAGAGGACTTCCCACCACCCAGCCAATTACGTAGAAGGCCACTGCCTTGTCTAGTCTAGTTCAGCCCTCAATTGGAATTAAGCCTTGAAAAGAGGGGAGTGATGCAGAGAATCTCAGAACCAGAATGTGCCTCCCACCTCCTTCCAGGTTGTTGGAGTGGGAGCAGAGTGAAAGAGCAGACCCTGGACCTCCCACTCCAAGCGCTTTCAAGTAAGAGGCCTGGTCTGCACTGGGGCTTTGAGGGAGGGGACACTTTTCACAAAAAGACAAATACTGTATGATTCTGGAAACTTGATGAGGTGCTTAGAGAAGGCAAATTCATACAGACAGAAAGTAGAATGATGGTTGCTAGGGGCTGGGGGCAGTGGGGGAAGGGGAGTTGTTGATGAGTATAGAATTTCTATTTTGTAAGATGAAAAGAAGCCTGGGGAATGAGTGCAGAATAATGTGAATATACTTAACACCACTGAACTGTACTTAAAAATGGTTAAAATGGTAAAATTTTTATGTGTATTTTACCAAAATTAAAAGTTAAAAAAAATTCTGTACATAGATATTTATGACCTAACTGCATGCTGACCTCTATTTTTCAAAAATTCTATTACTTAGAAGATCATTTACTCACTAAGACTGACAGAAAGAAAAGTTGCCTTTGGTATGGAAGTCACGTTTCAGTTTGTCTTCCCCAGTGCTGACTCATTTCATTTATACTAAGAACTGCATTATGTAAATGAAATTTAGGGTGGAGGGGGGTAAGAAGGAATAATTTGTCTCTAAAGTCTCCTTCCCTGCTCTGAACCACTGTAATCAAATTTGTGGCTGGGAGTAATGCATATGCTTCCAGGAACGAACTGCCTAGTTCTGTCACAGTTTTGAGGCAGAGAGAAGCATTAGGACATACTAGGACATACACAGGTATAAAATTTAGAACTATTATTCTAGAGTAAATTAATGATTACACATCTTGTAATTGCCATAATACATTTATTCTGAATTTTTGAGACGTAGCTTGCATAGGTCAGAGTGAATGGATTTTATTTCTGAATAGTCATTGACTGTGTGTCCTTAAAGGGACATGCTTAGTCAACTACCCATTCTTTCTCTACTTAGCAGCAGTTCCGTAAGTCATGAGGACGGGCTCACTGGAGGGCTTGGAAAAAAATATTAGGAGAGGGAATTCCCTGGTGGTCCAGTGGTTAAGAATCTGCCTTCCAATGCAGGGGACGCGGGTTCAATCCCTGGTCAGGGAACTAAGATCCCACATGCCACGGGCAGGGTAACTAAGCCCACGTACTGCAACTACTGAGCCCACGTGCAACTAAGATCCGACGCAGCTAAATAAATAAGTAAATATTTTTTTAAAAATTAGGAGAACAGAAAGGGGAAATTAGATGTATGTTTCCTAGTCCACTTGACCTTGTTCCACTTAATCTCATGAATTTACTCATTCATTGAACAAATGTTTCTTAATTTCCTACTATGTACCATGCACAACAGGATGCAACAGCAAACAATACAGCCATGGTGCCTGCACAATGGAGTTCATAGCCAATGATGGAGACAGACATTAAACAAGAATTTCACAAGTAACCATTAAACTAGAATTGTGTTAAGTGTTGTGAAACAGGTTGGAGGCCCTGCCCTGATTGGGGGACTGGGGATGAACCATGAAGTTACCCCTGAGGAAGTACTACTTAAACTGAGATCTGAATGATGAGGTCAAAAGATAGCTTGCTCTGCATGTTCCTACAGTCGTTGAATTTTAATGTTGAATGAATATTTTACCAAAACATTTTGCTTGTACAAAGTTTTGGAAAAGGACCCAGAGTGACGTGAGTTTCCATATCATGGATCAGGCAATTAATAAATACCTAATGGGAACCTTCAATGTGTAAGGGCACTGGGAAAATGTAATAAATAATCACAATACCTTCCAGATGTAAGAAACTTACAATTTTCAAACCATATTCTCATTTATTATCTCATTTTCCCTTTCAATGAGTGTGTGGAGGAGGCAGAAAAATAATTTTATTTTTCAAGAAAGGAAACAAACTCTGTGGGAGTTGGTTAAGTGATATGCCCAATATCCCATGGCTTCCACAACCAGAATTAGAACCCAGTCCTTCTGATGACAAGTCCAAGTTTTCTCTACTCTATGACCTTGCCTTTCTATGTTTTAAAGGAATGAAGTGGATAGCTGTTTTTTTTGCCTACTCAACATCCCTTTTACTGTCTTTTGCCAAAAGCACCCCACTGTCCTTTTTCCACCCTCAGACCATTTGGTTTATGTGGGGATAACCCTATCCCACCTTTTTTTTTTTTTTGTGGTACGCGGGCCTCTCACTGCTGTGGCCTCTCTCGTTGCGGAGCACACGCTCCGGACGCGCAGGCTCAGCAGCCATGGCTTAGCGGCCCAGCCGCTCCGTGGCATGTGGGATCTTCCCGGACCAGGGCACGAACCCGTGTCCCCTGCATCGGCAGGCGGACTCTCAACCACTGCGCCACCAGGGAAGCCCCTATCCCACCTTTGCTCCATGGTGAGCACTTGACTAAAACCACTGTAGTGTCACAGTGTGAATTAGAAAAATGCACCCTCTCCAGCAGATATAGTTCTGCACGAGGCAAAAACATGGTGTGCCCTGCACTGGACCTCAGCTCCTGCTTGTTCTCTTTGCAGTGAATAACCTGCACAAACACTTGTGGCGGCCTCACTAATAACTGAGATCTGTCTAATCAGGTTCAGAGATATGCACCTAGCCCAAGCCAGGTCAATGAGACAGTCTAGCATTGTGCTAGAATGACTGGGAAAACGAGACTCTCTCGAGTTGCTACACTGGTAGCCACAAAGCTTCAAGCAGGAAGAGCCCATCCCTGCTCCAAATTAAGCCTGCACAAAAGGAAAAAATATGAAAGATGGAGAAAAAAATTTCTGATGACACTGATCACAATGCCTGGAGCCAGTGCTACTCCTAGACTCTTATAAGTTCCAGGAAAGCAGGGACCTTGTTTAATATTTTTCAAAGCTGTATCGCCCTTGCCTAGAACAGTGTCTGGCACAAGGGAAGCAATCAAAAAATATTTGTTGAGAGATTAACCCAATAAGTTCCTTTTTTATTTATGAAATTGGGTTTTTAGCTGTCTCAATTCATTGGGGTATATAAATAAAAAATAACTTCATTTTTTTCCCTAATAACTGCTCTCTCTTGTTCTCCTTTGTTGTTGGTTAGCAATTTCCTTAAAGAATCTTGTCCAAAACCATACCATCCCAGTTAGTAAAATGTATTAGTGTTGGTATTCAAATACTGGTCAAGAGCACAGTGCGCCCCTGGAGGGTAGGCAACTCTCCCTCTCTGCCCTGTTCCTCCATCAAGTCAGGATGGGGAGGTGGTTGATATAGCAGATCTGGTTTTGGTATCAGGGTGATGCTGGCCTTGTAGAATAAGTTTGGAAACTTTTCTTCTTCCATTTTTTGGAATATTTTGAGGAGGATAGGTGTTAACTCTTCGTTAAATGTTTGATAGAATTCATTTGTGAAGTGATCTGATCTTGGACTGTTGTTTGTTGCGAGTTTTTAAAATTATTGATTCAATGTCATTACTGGTATAGGTATGTTCATATTTTGTATTTCTTCCTGATTCAGTCTTGGGAGATTGTGTGTTTCTAGGAATTTATCCATTCTTCTAGATTGCCCATTTTATTGGCATACAATTGTTTATAATTATCTCTTATGATCCTATTTCTATGGTGTTGGTTGTAATTTCTCTTTCAATTCTGATTTTCTTTATTTGGGCTCTTTTTTTTTTTTTTTCTTGATGAGTCTGGCTGGCTAAAGGTTTATCAATTTTGTTTATCCTTTCAAGGAACCAGCTCTTAGTTTCATTGATCTTTTCTATTTTTTTCTTTTTTTGGTCTTTATTTCTGCTCTGATCTTTATTATTTCTCTCCCTTTACCAACTTTGGGTTTTGTTTGCTCTTCTTTTTTTAGTCCTTCAGATTTAAGGCTAATTTATTTGTAATTTTTCTTATTCCCAGAGGTAGACTTGTATCACAATAAACTTCTGTCTTAGAACTGCTTTTGCTGCATCCCATAGATTTTTTGGATCGTTTTTTCCATTTTCATTTGTCTTTAGATATTTCTTGATTTCCTCTTTGATTTCTACAGTGACAAATTTGTTGTTTAGCAGCATTTTGTTTAGCTTCCATACGTTTGTTTGTACTTTTTGTTTTTTTTCTTGTAGTTCATTTCTAATTTCATAATATTGTGGTTGGAAAAGATGCTTGGTATGATTTCAGTCTTAAGCTAATTGAGACTTGTTTTGTGGTCTAGCATGTGATCTATCCTGAAGACTGTTGCATGTGCACTTGAAAAGATGTGTATTCTGCTGCTTTTGATGGAATGATCTATATGTATATCTATTAATTCCATCTGGTTTAATGTATCATTTAAGGTCTGTGATTTCTTACTGATTTTCTCTTTGAATGATTTGTCCATTGATATCAGTGGGGTGTTAAAATCTCCTGCTGGTATTATGTTGCTGTCAATTTCTCCGTTTATGTTTTTCCATATTTGCTTTATGTATTTAGGTACTCGTATGTTGGATGCATATATATTTACAATTATTATATCATCACAAAACTTTGTTTTGAACTCTATTTTGTCTGATATAGGTATTGCTACACCAACTTTCTTTCTGTTTCTACTTGCACAGGATACCTTTTTCCATCCTCTCATTTTCAGTCTGTGTGTGCTTTAGATCTGAAGTGAGTCTCTTATAGGCCACATATAGATGGGTCTTGTTTGTTTTCTTTCTTTATCCATTCAGCCACTCTATGATTTTTGAATGCAACATTTAGTATATTTACATTTGCAGTAATTGTTGATAGGTATGTACTTATTGCCATTTTGTTAATTGTTTTGCGGTTGTTTTTGTAGTTATTTTTTGTTCCTTTTTTCTTCTTTTGCCCTCTTCCCTTGTGATTTGATGACTATATATTTTTTTTTTTTGGCGGTACGCAGGCCTCTCACTGTTGTGGCCTCTCCCGTTGCGGAGCACAGGCTCCGGACATGCAGGCCCAGTGGCCATGGCTCACAGGCCCAGCCACTCCGCGGCATGTGGGATCTTCCCGGACCAGGGCACGAACCCGTGTCCCCTGCATCAGCAGGTGGGCTCTCAACCACCGCGCCACCAGGGAAGACCCTGATGACTATCTTTAGTGTTATGTTTGGATTCCTTTTTCTTTTTTGAGTGTGTAGCTATTATAGGTTTTTGGTTTGTGGTTACTGTGAGGATCATACTACTATATATATATTATTATTATTATCAAATATAGTTATATTAAGTTAATGATCTCTTAAGTTCAAATGCATTCTAACAACTCTGCATGTTTTTAGACCTATTATTTCAGCTTTACTGAGGTATAATTGACATAAAATTACAAGACATTTAAAATGTACATCGTGGTGATTTGATGTATGTGAACATTGTGAAAGGATTCCACCCATCTCGTTAATTAACACATCCATCACTTCACGTATTTATCCTTTTGGGGGGGAGGTAAGAACATTTCAGTTCTACTCTTTCAGCAAATTTCAATTATATAATACAGTGTTATCACTAGTCGCCATGTTTTTCGTTAGATGCTCAGACCTTATTCATCTTATAACTGAAACTTTGTACCCTATTACTAACCGCTCCTTATTTCCCCTAACCCCCACCCTGGCAACCACTTTTCTGCTCTGTTTCTAGCCTTTGACTTTTTTTTTTTTTTTTTAAGTTTTCACATATAAGTGATTCTATGCAGTATTTGTCTGCCTCTGCCTGGCTTATTTTAGATTAATTACATTTAAAAAGTATTCCGACCCATGTCCTCAAAAGCTGTATAATCTTCCTTTACAAATAAGAGTTTTTATTTAAATTGTATAAAACCCATATATGGTTTGCATTTTTTACTTATTAGTCATCAATTTTATACACATAAGTGTATACATGTCAATCCCAATGGCCCAATTCATCACACCTCCACCACCACCCCCCCGCCGCTTACCCCTCCTTGGTGTCCATACATTTGTTCTCTACATCTGTGTCTCAAGTTCTGCCCTGCAAACCGGTTCATCTGTACCATTTTTCTAGGTTCCACATATATGTGTTAATATACGATATTTGTTTTTCTCTTTCTGACTTACTTTACTGTGTATGAGAGTCTCTAGATCCATCCACATCTCAACAAATGACCCAATTTCGTTCCTTTTTATGGCTGAGTAGTATTCCATTGTATATATGTACCACATCTTCTTTATCCATTCGTCTGTTGATGGGCATTTAGGTTGCTTCCATGACCTGGCTATTGTAAATAGTGCTGCAGTGAACATTGGGGTGCATGTGTCTTTTTGAATTATGGTTTTCTCTGGGTATATGCCCAGTAGTGGCATTGCTGGATCATATGGTAATTCTATTTTTAGTTTTTTAAGGAACCTCCATACTGTTCTCCATAGTGGCTGTATCAATTTACATTCCCACCAACAGTGCAAGAGGGTTCCCTTTCCTCCACACCCTCTCCAGCAATTGTTGTTTCTGGATTTTCTGATGATGCCCATTCTAACTGGTGTGAGGTGATACCTCATCGTAGTTTTGATTTGCATTTCTCTAATAATTAGTGATGTTGAGCAGCTTTTCATGTGCTTCTTGGCCACCTGTATGTCTTCTCTGGAAAAATGTCTATTTAGGTCTTCTGCCCATTTTTGGATTAGGTTGTTTGGTTTTCTAATATTGAGCTGCATGAGCTGTTTATATATTTGGGAGATTAATCCTTTGTCCGTTGATTTGTTGGCAAATATTTTCTCCCATTCTGAAGGTTGTATTTTTGTCTTGTTTATGGTTTCCTTTGCTATGCAAAAGCTTTTAAGGTTCATTAGGTCCCATTTGTTTCTCTTTGTTTTTATTTCCATTACTCTAGGAGGTGGATCAAAAAAGATCTTGCTGTGATTTATGTCAGAGTGTTCTTCCTGTGTTTTCCTCTAAGAGTTTTATAGTGTCCGGTCTTACATTTAGGTCTCTAATCCATTTTGAGTTTCTTTTTGTGTATGGTGTTAGGGAGTGTTCTAATTTCATTGTTTTACATGTAGCTGTCCAGTTTTCCCAGAACCACTTATTGAGGAGACTGTCTTTTCTCCATTGTATATCCTTGCCTCCTTTGTCATAGATTAGTTGACCATAGGTGTGTGGGTTTATCTCTGGGCTTTCTATCTTGTTCCATTGATCTATGTGTCTGGGTTTTTTTGTTGTTGTTGTTTTGTTTTTTTTGTTTGTTTGTTTGTTTTTTTTGAGGTATGCGGGCCTCTCACTGCTGTGGCCTCTCCCGTTGCGGAGCACAGGCTCCAGACACGCAGGCCCAGTGGCCATGGCCCACGGGCCCAGCCGCTCTATGGCACATGGGATCCTCCCGGACTGTGTCACGAACCCATGTCCCCTGCATCGGCAGGCGGACTCTCAACCACCGCACCACCAGGGAAGCCCTATGTTTCTGTTTTTGTGCCAGTACCATATTGTCTTGATTACTGTAGCTTCGTAGTATAGTCTGAATCCAGGGAGTCTGATTCCTCCAGCTCCGTTTTTTTTCCCTGCTTTGGCTATTCGGGGTCTTTTGTGTCACCATACAAATTTAAAATTTTTTGTTCTAGTTCTGTAAAAATTGCCATTGGTAATTTGATAGGGATTGCATTGAATCTGTAGATTGCTTTGGGTAGTATAGTCATTTTCACAGTGTTGATTCTTCCAATCCAAGAATGTGGTATATCTCTCCATTTGTTGGTATCATCTTTAATTTCTTTCATCAGTGTCTTATAGTTTTCTGCATACAGGTCTTTTGTCTCCCTAGGTAGGTTTATTCCTAGGTATTTTATTCTTTTTGTTGCAATGGTAGATGGGAGTGTTTCCTTAATTTCTCTTGCAGATTTTTCATCATTAGTATATAGGAATGCAAGAGATTTCTGTGCATTAATTTTGTATCCTGCAACTTTACCAAACTCATTGATTAGCTCTAGTAGTTTTCTGGTGGCATCTTTAGGATTCTCTATGTATAGTATCATGTCATCTGCAAACAGTGACAGTTTTACTTCTT
>NW_006771758.1:1561019-1586021 GCF_000442215.2 Lipotes vexillifer
TGCTTTCAGTTTTTCACCATTGAGAATGATGTTTGCTGTGGGTTTGTCGTATATGGCCTTTATTATGTTGAGGTAGGTTCCCTCTATGCCCATTTTCTGGAGAGTTTTTATATAAATCGGTGTTGAATTTTGTCAAAAGCTTTTTCTGCCTCTATTGAGATGATCATATGGTTTTTATTCTTCAGTTTGTTAATATGGTGTATCACATTGATTGTTTTGTGTATATTGAAGAATCCTTGCATCCCTGGGAAAATTCCCACTTGATCATGGTGTATGATTCTTTTAATGTGTTGTTGGATTCTGTTTGCTAGTATTTTGTTGAGGGATTTTTGATCTATATTCATCAGTGATATTGGTCTGTATTTTTCTTTTTTTGTAGTATCTTTGTCTGGTTTTGGTATCAGGGTGATGGTGGCCTCATAGAATGAGTTTGTGAGTGTTCCTTCCTCTGCAATTTTTTTGGAAGAGTTTGAGAAGGATGGGTGTTAGCTCTTATCTAAATGTTTGATAGAGTTCACCTGTGAAGCCATCTGGTCCTGGACTTTTGTTTGTTGGAATATTTTTAATCACATTTTCAACTTCATTACTTGTGCTTGGTCTGTTCATATTTTCTATTTCTTCCTGGTTCAGTCTTGGAAGGTTATATCTTTCTAAGAATTTGTCCATTTCTTCCAGGTTGTCCATTTTATTGGCATAGAGTTGCTTGTAGTAATCTCTTAGGATGCTTTGTATTTCTGCAGTGTCTGTTGTAACTTCTCCTTTTTCATTTCTAATTTTATTGATTTGAGTCCTCTCCCTCTTTTTCTTGATGAGTCTGGCTAATGGTTTATCAATTTTGTTTATCTTCTCAAAGAACCAGCTTTTAGTTTTATTGATCTTTGCTATTGTTTTCTTTGTTTCTATTTCATTTATTTCTGCTCTGATCTTTATGATTTCTTTCCTTCTGCTAACTTTGGGTTTTGTTTGTTCTTCTTTCTCTAGTTCCTTTAGGTGTAAGGTTAGATTGTTTATTTGAGATTTTTCTTGTTTCTTGAGGTAGGCTTGTATAGCTATAAACTTCCCTCTTAGAACTGCTTTTGCTGCATCCCATAGGTTTTGGATCGTCGTGTTTTCATTGTCATTTGTCTCTAGGTATTTTTTGATTTCCTCTTTGATTTCTTCAGTAATCTCTTGGTTATTTAGTACCATATTGTTTAGCCTCCATGTGTTTGTGTTTTTATGCTTTTTTCCCTGTAATTCGTTTCTAATCTCTTAGCATTGTGGTCAGAAAAGATGCTTGATATGATTTCAATTTTCTTAAGTTTACCAAGGTGATTTGTGACCCAAGATGTGATCTATCCTGGAGAATGTTCCATGCACACTTGAGAAGAAAGTGTAATCTGTTCTTGCATGGAATGTCCTATAAATATCAATTAAATATATATGGTCTATTGTGTCATTTAAAGCTTCTGTTTCCTTATTTATTTTCATTTTGGATGATCTGTCCATTGGTGTAAGTGAGGTGTCAAAGTCGCCCACTATTATTGTGTTACTGTTGATTTCCTCTTTTATAGCTGTTAGCAGTTGCCTTATGTATTGAGGTGCTCCTAAGTTGGGTGCATATATATTTATAATTGTTATATCTTCTTCCTGGATTTATCCCTTGATCATTATGCAGTGTCCTTCCTTGTCTCTTGCAACATTCTTTATTTTAATGTCTATTTTATATGATATGAGTATTGCTACTCCAGCTTTCTTTTGACTTCCATGCATGGAATATCTTTTTCCATCCCCTCACTTTCAGTCTGTATGTGTCCCTAGGTCTGAAGTGGGTCTCTTGTAGACAACATATATATGGGTCTTGTTTTTGAATCCATTCAACAAGCCTGTGTCTCTTGGTTGGAGCATGTAATCCATTTTGGTTGGAGCATGTAATCCATTCACGTTTAAGGTAATTATCAATATGTATGTTCCTATGACCATTTTCTTAATTGTTTTGGGTTTGTTTTTGTAAGTCCTTTTTTTCTCTTGTATTTCCCACTTACAGAAGTTCCTTTAGCATTTGCTGTAGAGCTGGTTTGGTGGTGCTGGATTCTCTTAGCTTTTGCTTGTCTGTAAAGCTTTTGATTTCTCCATTGAATCTGAATGAGATCCTTGCCGGGCAGAATAATCTTGGTTGTAGGTTCTTCCCTTTCATCACTTTAAGTATATCATGCAACTCCCTTCTGGCTTGTAGAGTTTCTGCTGAGAAATCAGCTGTTATCCTTATGGGAGTTCCCTTGTATGCTATTCGTCTTTTTTTTTTTTTTTGCGGTACGCGGGCCTCTCACTGTTGTGGCCTCTCCCGTTGCGGAGCACAGGCTCCGGACGTGCAGGCTCAGCGGCCATGGCTCACGGGCCCAGCCGCTCCGCGGCACATGGGATCTTCCCAGACAGGGGCACAACCCCGTGTCCCCTGCATCGGCAGGCGGACTCTCAACCACTGCGCCACCAGGGAAGCCCCTGCTATTTGTCTTTTTTCCCTTGCTACTTTCAATAATTTTTCTCTGTCTTTAATTTTTGCCAATTTGATTACTATGTGTCTCGGCATGTTTTTCCTTGGGTTTATCCTGTATGGGACTCTCTGCGCTTCCTGGAGTTGGGTGGCTATTTCCTTTCCCATGTTAGGGAAGTCTTTGACTATAATCTCTTCAAATATTTTCTCAAGTCCTTTCTCTCTCTCTTCTCCTTTTGGGACCCCTTTAATGTGAATGTTGTTGTGTTTAATGTTGTCCCAGAGGTCTCTTAGGCTGTCTTCATTTCTTTTCATTGATTTTTCTTTATTCTGTTCTGCAGCACTGAATTCCACCATTCTGTCTTCCAGGTCACTTATCCATTCTTCTGCCTCAGTTATTCTGCTATTGATTCCTTCTATTGTAGTTTTCATTTCAGGTATTGTATTGTTCATCTTTGTTTGTTTGTTCTTTAATTCTTCTAGGTCTTTGTTAAACATTTCTTGCATCTTCTCAATCTTTGCCTCCATTCTTTTTCCGGGGTTCTGAATCATCTTCACTATCATTATTCTGAATTCTTTTTCTGGAAGGCTGCCTATCTCCACTTCATTTAGTTGTTTTTCTGGGGTTTTATCTTGTTCCTTCATCTGGTACATAGCCCTCTGCCTTTTCATCTTATCTTTCTGTGAAGGTAGTTTTTGTTCCACAGGCTGCAGCTGTAGTTCTTCTTGCTTCTGCTGTCTGCCCTCTCATGGATGAGACTATCTTGTGCAAGCTTCGTGATGGGAGGGACTGTTGGTGGGTAGAGCTGACTGTTGCTCTGGTGGGCAGAGCTCAGTAAAACTTTAATCCTTTTGACTGCTGATGGGTGGGGCTGGGTGGGGCTGGGTTCCCTCCCTGTTGGTTGTTTGGCCTGAGGCAACCCAACACTGGAGACTACCTGGGCTCTTTGGTAGGGCTAATGGCAGACTCTGGGAGGGCTCACGCCAAGGAGTATTTCCCAGAACCTCTGCTGCCAGTGTCTTGTCCCCATGGTGAGCAACAGCCACCCCCGCCTCTGCAGGAGACCCTCCAACACTAGCAGGTAGGTCTGGTTCAGTCTCCCCTGGGGTCACTGCTCCTTCCCCTGGGTCCCAATGCGCACACTACTTTGTGTGTGCCCTCCAAGAGTGGAGTCTCTATTTCCCCCAGTCCTGTCAAAGTCCTGCAATCAAATCCCACTAGCCTTCAAAGTCTGATTATCTAGGAATTCCTCCTCCCATTGCCAGACCTCCAGGTTGGGAAGCCTGATGTGGGGCTCAGAACCTTAACTCCAGTGGGTGGACTTCTATGGTATAAGCGTTCTCCAGTCTGTGAGTCACCCACCCAGCAGTTATGGGATTTGATTTTACTGTGATTGCACCCCTCCTACCATCTCATTGTGGCTTCTCCTTTGTCTTTGGATGTGGGGTATCTTTTATGGTGAGTTCCAGCATCTTCCTATCGATGACTGTCCAGCAGCTAGTTGTGATTCTGGTGTTCTCAGAAGAGGGAGTGAGAGCACGTCCTTCTACTCCACGATCTTGGTTCCCAACTCTGCATTTTTACTTCTCCCCTACACATTTAATTTTTTTGACATCATATTTTACATCATTTTATTTTGTGCATCCCAAAATACTTATTGTGGATATAGAGGATTTTTACTATTTTTGTCTTTTAACCTTCCAAATAACTTTAGAAATGGTTGATCTACTACCTTTACTATATGATTGCCTTACTAATGAGATTTTTCCTTTCATAATTTTCATATTTCCAGTTGTGGTCTTTTCCACTTAGAGAAGTCCCTTTAATACTTCTTTTAAAGCTGGTTTGGTGGTGCTGAAATCTTTTAGCTTTTGCTTATCAGTAAAACTCTTTATCTCTCCTTTAAATCTGAAGCAGATCTGCCTTGCTGGTTATGGTATTCTTGCTTGTAGACTTTTTCCTTTCATCACTTTGAATATATGATGCCATTCCCTTCTGGCTTGCAAATTTTCTGATGAAAAGTCAGCTGAGAGTCTTATGGGAGTTCTCATGCATGTAACTAGTTGCTTTTCTCTGCTGCTTTTATGATTCTTTCTTTATTTTTTGTCATTTTAATTATTATGTATCTTGGGGTAGACCTCTTTGGGTTGGGTTCATCTTGTTTGTGACTCTGTTTTCCTGGACCCTAATATCTGTTTACTTTCCTATGTTAGGAAGGTTTTCAGCTATCATTTCTTCAAATAAGTTCTCTGCCCCTTTCTCACTCTCTTCTCCTCTGGGACCCAACGTTAGTACACTTGATGTTAGTACACTTGATGTTGTCCCAAAGGTCTCTTAAAATTGTAAGAGACCTGATTTTTAAAAATTCATTTTTCTTTTTTTCTGCCCAGCTTGGGTGATTTCCACTATTCTCTCTTCCAGTTTGGTGATCTGTTCCATCTAATCTACAGTTGATTCCTTCTAGTATATTCTTTACTTCAGGTATTATTTGGTTCTTCTTTATATTTTATAATTCTTTGTTAAATTTCTCACTGTTTTCATATATCCTTCTCCTGGGTTCATTGAGCATCTATATGATCATTTACCTTGAGCTCTTTATCAGGTAGATTGCTTTTCTCAAATTCTCTTAGTTCTTCTTCTGGGATTTTGTTCCTTTGTTTTGAACATATTCCTCTGTCTCCTCATTTTGCCTAATTCTCTGTTTGTTCCCATGTTTTTGGTAAGTTGGTTATGTTTCCTGATCTTGGAGAAGTGACCCTGTAGGGGTCCTGTGGGG
This sequence comes from Lipotes vexillifer, assembly GCF_000442215.2. Lineage (NCBI taxonomy): Eukaryota > Metazoa > Chordata > Mammalia > Artiodactyla > Lipotidae > Lipotes > Lipotes vexillifer. The sequence goes on from NW_006771758.1 coordinate 1,566,270, forward strand.
CCCAGTGGTACATTCCCCTCTGATCACCAGAGCTATATGCTCTGGGGTGCCCCCTATGTGGGCTGCATGGGCCCTTCTTGTGGTGGGAGTGGCCCCCAGCTTGGTTGGCTGTTAGGCCTTGCCTCATAAGGTGGCTGCTGGTCTGCTGGTGGGCAGGTAAGTCCCTGGTGCTAAAAGGCTGGAATGAGGCTCCAAAATGGTGCTTTCCAGCACCAGTGTCCTTGTGGTAGAAAGAGTTCCCAAAAATTATTGCCACCAGTAACTATGTCCCCAGTGGGAGTCCTAGTTGCCTCCCACCCCTTTGGGAGGTTCTCCAAGATCAGCAAGTGGGTCTGACCCAGGCTCCTTTTATTTTTAATTAATTTATTTATTTTTGGCTGCATTGGGTCTTTGTTGCTGCACATGGGCTTTCTCTAGGTGCTGCGAGTGGGGCTACTCTTCGTTCCGGTGCATGGGCTTCCCATTGCGGTGGCTTCTCTTGTTGTGGAGCATGGGCTCTAGGTGCACGGGCTTCAGAAGTTGTGGCTCACAGGCTCTAGAGCACAGGCTCAGTAGTTGTGGTGCACGGGCTTAGTTGCTCCGTGGCATGTGGGATCTTCCTGGACCAGGGCTCGAACCTGTGTCCCCTGCGTTGGCAGATGGATTCTTAACCACTGTGCCAACAGGGAAGTCCCCCAGATTCCTTTTAAACTGCTGCCTCTGCACTAGGATTCAGAGCATGTGAATTTTATATGCAGTCTTTAAGAGGGGAGTATCTGTTTCCTATAGCCATCTGGCTCTCCTGCATGCAAGCCCTGCTGGGCTTCAAAGCCAGACATTCTGGGGGCTCATCTTCCTGGTACAAAACCCCTGGGCTGGGAAGACTGATGTGGGCCTCAGATCCCTTGCTCCTTGGGGAGAGCCTCTGTAATAGTTATTTCATCCCATTTATGGGTTGCCTATCCTGGGGATATGGGTCTTCACTCTACTGCATCTCCACCCCTCCTACCCATCTCATTGTGGTTCCTTCTTTATATTTATAGTTGTGGAAAACCTTTTCTGCTAGTCTCCAGGTCATTCTCTTAGATATTTGCTCTGTAAATAGTTGTAATTTTGGTGTGCCCATGGCAGGAGGTGAGCTCAGGGTCTTCCTATGCTGCCATCTTAGTCACACCTCCTCCATGTTTGACTTTTATTACTGGTTCTGACTAGCTGGGGAACAGAAGTGGTTGAATGCTAATACACAGAATTTCCCCTCTAAATATTTCCAGCATAGTTTTCCTCTGTTTCTGTGAAGAAACATCAACTTGGGAAGAGAATTCAAGGGATTTCAGAGACTAAACCACATCACATCACTGATACTGCATGAATTTACACTGTTTAAGGAAATCTTTTCTCTCTGTAATATTTTGTTTTTGAAGATCACTACTTGAGAACACATTTTTAGGCAGAATCTCAGAAACTACTACCTCCTTGGATTTGACTCATCATGGATGCAATCTGGAAGTTATCCTCCTCTTTAAATTACTATATTTAAAGGTACAATTCTGTGATTATAGAATTTCAGGATGAGTAACTGCAATTAAATCAGAATCTAAGCAGAGTAACTCTCTCTATATCCAAAATATCTTTACTCTCTAATTATATTTAGGCTTTGTTTTACATATGTCTGAAGATGAACATCATCTTTTCCATTTCCACACTGAATTTTGGCCCAACTTATCTTTATGTTCCCAGTTAACCAGGCTTGAAAATTTGGAATCATTGTTGGCTCTTCCTTATTTTTCTCTAATAATAATGGCTAATGTGTTCAGTGTTTGTTACTTGTGAAATTCTGTATTGGGCCCTTTATATAGAATATTTAATATCCTCACAACAATTCTTTTAGGTATATACTATTATTACACCCATTTCATAGCTGAGGAAACAGCTTTATAGAAATTAAGTGACCTGCCCAAGGTCACATAGCTAGTAAGTGGTATAGCCAGGGTTGGAAGCCAGAAATGTAATACCTGAGGTTATGCTCTTAGCCATTTTTTCTATACTGCCTCCTAATAACTTCATCACATTGATTTACAGATTTATCCATTCATTTATTATTTATTCATTGCACAAACACTTCTTAAGCAATCATTCTAAATCAGAGACTATAGAAGGAGCTAGGAATTGATTAAGACAAGGTCCCTACTCTAACAATTTAGGGAGAGAAGCATGTTAACAAAAAATTCAAGCATATTACAAGTGTTTAATAAATGTTGTTTTTGTTTTCCTTTCTATCAATTTGCATGCTTTGGGATGAAAATAACTTGGAACCTGACTTACAGAAACTTAAACAACATGGGAAATTTACTTACATCACAGAAAAGTTTGGAGTTTGGCAGTTCCATGGTCCATTCAGTGGCTCAGTGATGCCATCAAGGATTGGAGCACTTTTAATTCTTCTGCTTCACTATCCACATGATATATATGAGAGCTCTCTCCTCATGTTCTGAAAATGACTGCCATGGTACCAGACATAACATCCTTACACTATAACATCTAAAGCAGAGGGAAGGAAATGAACAGAAAAGAGCTTTTTTGTATATCTGCTCTTTTACAGGGAAAAAAATTTCCCTCCAGAAGCATCCAACATACTGCTCTTTATGTCTCAGTGGACAGAGCTTGGGTCACATGCCCACCACTATACCAATCTCTGACTATGGGGAACAGTACTTGGCACAGTGCCTTCTGAACTAAAGCAGGGTTCTGTTAGCAAGGAAAAAGATGGAGGATAGGCAACCAATAATATTGCCATATCCCCCTTCCAATATGAGTGCCAAAGTAGAGGTATACAGAAAGTGCTGTGAAAGCATTTATTAGATAAAGAAATGTTTCACTCTGGCTAGAACTACTGGCTTTTTAAAAAATTGAAGTATAGTTTATATATAAGTTATAGGTATACAATATAGTGATTCACAATTTTAAAAGATTATGTTCCATTTATAGTTATTATAAAATATTGGCTATATTCCCCTCTAGGAGCGTTATGGTATTTGGTCTTATACTTAGGGGTCTTTAATCCACTTTATTTTTGTATATGGTGTTAGAGAATGCTCGAATTTCATTCTTTTACATGTAGCTGTCCAGTTTTCCCAGCACCACTTATTGAAAAGACTGTATTTTCTCCATGGTATAGTCTTGCCTCCTCTATTACAGATTGATTGGCCACAAGTGCATGGGTTTATTTCCATGTTCTCTATTCTGTTCCACTGATCCATATGTCTGTTTTTGTGCCAGTACCATACTGTTTTGATGACTGTAGCTTTGTAGTATAGTCTGAAGTCAGGGAGTGTGATTCCTCCATCTCTGTTCTTTTTTCTCAAAATTGTTTTGGATATTCAGGGTCTTTTATGTTTTCATATAAATTTTAAAATTATTTGTTCTAGTTCTGTGAAAAATGCCATTGGTATTTTGATAGGGATTGCATTGAATGTGTAGATTGCTTTGGGTACTATGGTCATTTTAATATTAATTCTCCCAATCCAAGAACATGAGATATCTTTCCATCTGTATGTGTCATCTTCAATTTGTTTCATCAGTGTCTTAGAGTTTTCTGAATAGAGGTTTTTTTTATCTCCTTAGGTAGGTTTATTCCTAGGTATTTTATTCTTTCTGACGCAATGGTAAATGGTATTGTTTCCTTAGTTTCCTTCCTGATAGTTCATTGTTAGTGTATCGAAATGCAATAGATTTCTGTACATTAATTTTATATCCTGCAACTTTACCAGATTCATTGATGAGCTCTAGTAGTTTTCTGGTGGCGTATTTAGGATTTTCTACGTATAGTATCATGTTATCTGTAAACAGTTTACTTCTTTCTTTCCAATTTGGACTCCTTTTATTTATTTTTCTTCTCTGATTGCTGTGGCTAGAACTTTCAAAACTATATTGAATAAAAGTGGCAAGAGTGGGCATCCTTGTCTTGTTCCTAATCTTAGAGGAAATGCTTTCAGCTTTTCACTGTTGACTATGATGTTAGCTGTGGGTTTGTCATATATGGCCTTTATTACGTTGAGGTATGTAGAACTAATGACTTTTTGAGGACTGGTACATTTAAACTGAGTCTTGAAGGGTAGATAGGAGTTTACCAGGCAAAGGATGAATATCTCAGAACACTAGGGATGATGGACCTTAAAGAGTATTTAGTGCAAACTCCATTCAACACATGCATTTCCTTCACAGTATTTTCCAAATCTGCCTCGTTCCTTTCTATGACCTATGCCTCAAGCCAAGTCAAAGCCAACAGTGCTTTGGCCCCCTCACTTTGGTCAACAGTGATTATATGTAGTAAGAGGTCCAAGATAAAATAAATGCAATAACCACATTTTTGCCAGCTGACCAAATACTCTTTTGATCAAAATAAGGTAATAAAGGACATAATAGGCACACTGTAAGGGGCCTTAAATATTTGTTCTTTTCTCAGCTTCTTTTCTTTCTTTTCCCATCTTTCCCATTTATTAACTATCTTACACTCTTATTTTAGGGAACACCAAAATTGAAAAGCTATCACTTACTTTTATTCCTCTGATATTAACGAAATAGAAACTGAAGGGCACCATATAATAGAGACCAAAGAGCTCTACTTACTCTTTATTCAGTATTAAAACTATATTAGTTATCCTCTGCTGTGTTACAAATTATCCCCAAAACCTAGTGGTTTAAAACAATAATGAACATTTATTATCTCACATAGTTTCTGTAAGTCAGAAATTCAGTAGATTAGCTGGGGGCTTTCAGCTCATGGTCTTTCATGAGGTTGTAATTAAGATGTCAGCTGGGTGTATAGTCATTTGAAGGCTTGAATGGGGCTAGAGAATCTACTTCAAATATGGTTCACTTACATGATTGTTGGCAAGAAGCTTTAGCCCTCTCCATGTGATCTCTTCATAGGGCTACTTGATACATAGAAGCAGGGTAAATTAGCAGAGAAAACATGAATCATTAGATGGTGTTAGTATAACTAGATTACTATGTGAAATTAACTTGGATCCCTATTTTATATCACATAAAAGTTCCATATAGATTAAAGACCTAACTATAAAGGTAAAATTATAGAACTAATGGAAGAAAATATAACAGAATTTCTTTGAGAAATTTGGGATGGAAAAATATTTCTTAAACAAGACCCTATAAGCCTAAAATATAAGGTGAAAAAATGACGGATGCAGCCACGTTAAATTAAGGATTTCTGTTCAACAGAGGATGTCAGAGACAAATGAACAGATGAGTCACAGATAAGATATTTTCAGTGTTTGAATATCTGTAATAAACAAGGGACTCATGCATATCAATAAGGAAAAAGTGGAAAACACAATAATGAAGTGGCAAAGGGTCTTAATGTACACATCATTGATGGGGAAAGGTGAAAGACTAATAAGTTTATGAAGAGATGCTCAACCTATCTAAAGATCAGAGAAGTGCAAGTTAAAACAGTTGGATGCTTCTATACACTGATAAGATGGGCAAAATTTATTGAACAAAACCAAATGTTGGTAAGGAAGTTGGAAAAAGGAAATCCTTATGTACTGCTGTTAGGAGTTTGAAGTGGAATAGCCACCTGGGAGAGCAATCTGTTAGTGAAGAGTTGTATGTGCATATACCTTCTGGGTATATCTGCAGAGCAACTGCTGTATAAGTTGATGAGGTCTTGTCCACAGCAACACTGCTTGTGGTAGGAGCTCACTAGAGGCACCCAAGAGTCCACCATTACAGGAATGGAGAAGTAAAAAGTGATGCACAGAATGCATAATTCAGAAGCTCAGAACCAGATATACCTGTACGACAAGGGTAATCTGTTTAAACTTGTGCTTCATAAGGGCAGAAAGTAGATCACTGGTTTCCAGGGCCTGGGAAAAGGGGAACAGGGAGTAACTACTAATGGGTTTGAGGTTTACTTCTGGGATGATGAAACTATTCTGGAATCAGATAATGGTGATTGTTGCACAATGTTGTGAACATACTAAAACCCACTAAATTACACACTTAAAAAAAACACTAAAAAAAAAAATCAGGGCTTCCCTGGTGGTGCAGTGGTTAAGAATACGCCTGCCAATGCAGGGGGACATGGGTTAAAGCCCTCGTCCGGGAAGATCCCACATGCTGTGAAGCAACTAAACCCATGCACCACAACTACTGAGCCTACGCTCTAGAGCCCGCGAACCACAACTACTGAGCCCACGTGCCTAGAGCCCGTGCTCCACAACAAGAGAAGCCACAATGAGAAGCCCACACGCAACAACGAAGACCCAACACAGCCAAAAATAAAAACAAATAAGTTTTTTAAAAAATCAGTGAACATATCCACTGTAGAAAATACAGATAAGCAAAAAAATTTCCAAAAAGTATGCTAAGTGAAAAAAAAAAAGAAACAAACTGAGTATATTTCTAGGATGACATGTGTAAATTAAAAAACAAATACATGTATATACAAAACATTGTATATCACTAAATGATACATATATAACTGAGGTTCCATTAAGTATTTTAAAGGAGATGGGGGCTTCCCTGGTGGTGCAGTGGTTAAGAATCCATCTGCCAATGCAGGGGACACAGGTTCGAGCCCTGGTCCGGGAAGACCCCACATGCCGTGGAGCAACTAAGCCCCTGTGTCACAACTGCTGAGCCTGCACTCTAGAGCCTGTGAGCTACAACTACTGAGCCTGCATGCCACAACTACTGAAGCCTGTGCACCTAGAGCCTGTGCTCTGCAACAAGAGATGCCACCACAATGAGAAGTCCGTGCACTGCAACGAAGAGTAGCCTCTGCTCCCTGCAACTAGAGAAAGTCCACGTGCAGCAACAAAGACCCAACACAGCCAAAAATAAATATATAAATAAATAAATTTATTAAAAAAAATAATAAAGTGGGTGCCTGAGGGATGGAGGTGAGGGAGAGTAGAACTGGAATGGGAATGGAAATGGTGAATGGAGAAGTGTCATAAAAAAATAAAATGACATGATATGACATGACATAAAATAAAACAGGAATGAGGACTGCAGTAGGTAGAATAATAGCACCTCCAAAGATGTCCGTGTCCTAATCCTAGGAATGAGTGAATGTTTTACCTTATATGACAAAAGAGATTCTGCAAATGTGATTAGGGATTTTAAAATAGTGAGACTATTCTGGATTATCTGGGTGGGTCCAATGTAATCACAAGGTTATGTAAAAGATGGAAAGGGAGATAAGTGAACCAGAGAAGATGAGGTAGTGATGGAAGCAGGGGTCAGAGGGATCCAACTGTTAGCTTTGAAGATAGAAGAGGTTCATGAGCCAGGAAATGTGGGCAGCCTCTAGAAAGAGGAAAAGTTAAGGAATGGATTCTTTCCTAGAGCCTCCAGAAGGAATGCAGCCTTCATGACATCTTGGTTTTAGTCCCATGTGACCCATTTCAAAATTCTTACCTAAAGAACTATGTATGTGTTGTTTTAAGCCACTACATTTGTGGTGATTTGCTACAACAGCAACAGGAAACTAATACAGGGACTTGTACAAACAAATAGATCTGCTGGTCTATGGAAAACAATTAACTCAATTCTCTGCACTGAAAGCCTCCCCACCAAAGTCTATCTTCCCCCATAAACAATTAGCACTTGGTTCATTCTGTGTCTATTCTAGAATTACCGTGGCACCTATAATATGAAATTTCTAAAATGTAAGTTCAATTAAACTCATAATTTTTAAAAGATAAAAATACACCTTTTCCACTAATTTCCATGGATATTTGGTTCCTGTTTGTATTAATCTGCTTAGGCTGCCCTAGCAAAATATCACAAACTGCCTTGCTTAAACAACAGACATTTATTTTCTCACAATTATGGAGGCTGAAAGTGCCATATCAACATCCAGTAGAGGTGGTTCCTGGTAAGAGCTCTCTTCCCGGCTTGTAGATGGTCATCTTCTCACTATGTCCACATATGGACTTTCCTCAGTGTGTTCTCGAGGTGATTATAGGAATGGAAAGAGTTCTCAGGTGTCTCTTCTCATAAAGATACTAATCCTGTCAGTTCAGGACCTCACCATTATGACCTCATTTAACCTTAATTACTTCCTTAGAGATCCCATCTCTAAATATAGGCACACTGTGGGTGGGGGTGTAGGGTTTCAGCACAGAAATTTGGGGGGGCCTCAAACATTCTGTCCACAACATTGTTTTATTCGATTCATTTTAAGTAACCTTCTTTGAGGACACTGTTGTGACCTGAACAGTTTTGGTATGAATTTAAAATTTCTTTTAAAAACGTAAGTTGTGTAAGGGAAGAGGAATCATTTGTCTTATTCTCTGTTATATTCCTAGTGCCTAGCACAGAGCTTGTCACATTCTAGGGGTTCAGTAAATATTTACGGAATGAATAAATCAGTCAGTCGGCGAATGGAAATTCTCCTCTAAGCCTTCCTTAGTCAATGGAAAAGAACCAATCCCAGAACTTTCTGTAACACTTTACCTATTAAGAAAAGAAAACGGAATATATTAGTTTCCAAGGGCTGTTATAACAAAGTATCACAAACTAGGTGGCTTAAAACAACAGACATTTATTCTCTCACAGTTCTGGAGACTAGCACATTCAAATCAAGACTGATTCCTTCTGGAAGCTCTGAGGGAAAATCTGTTCAATGCCTCTTCCTAGCTACTGGTGGCTCTCAGCAATCCTTGGCATTTCTTGGCTTGTAAATGCATCCCTTCAATCTCTGCCTCCATCTTTATATCATCTTCTCTGTGTCCTCTCCTCTTCTTATGACACTAGTCATTGGATTTAAGGTTCACTCAAATCCAGTATGATTTCATCTCACTTGTTAAGTAATTACATCTCCAAAGACCGTATTTCCAAATAAGGTCACATTGTGAAGTTCTGAACACTACAAGGAATTTGATGGCAGATAGATCTCCATCATTAAGTAAATAAATAAATAACACTTCGTGCTATGCCTTATATAAACTGTCAAGGAACCAACTACTGAAATTAATATTTTATGTTATTTGACAATTATTATTGATGCCTTTCCATGAGAGATAAGAGAAGAGAGCAAGAGTCTATCAGACCCATTAGCAAATCAAAAGATAGCTTTCTGTGAATAGAAACTTACTGTGTGTGAGTGGGATTCAGATATTGAATTTAGCAGGTAAAAACTTCAAAGGAGCTGTTAAGAATATGTTCAAAGAATTATAGAAAAGTATGATAATAAATAGGAAATCAACAACTAGAAGTTATTAAAATTTGGAATTCTAGAGTTAAAAAGTACTACAATTAAAATGAAAATTTCACTGGACACCTCAAAAGTAGAATTGAGATGGCTGAAGGAAGAATCAGCAAGCCTGAAGATTAGATTGGATCAATAGAAATGATCTAATCCAAAGAATACAGATAAAAAGGACTGAAGAAAAATGAACAGAGCATCAGAGACTTACAGGATAATGGTAAGGGTCCCAACATGTGTTAATGGGAGTCCTCAAAGGAGAAGAGAAAGCCAATGGGTAGAAAAAAAATACATGAAGAAATAATGGTTAAAACTTTTCCAAATATGATTTAAGAGAAAACAAAACATACAATCCAAATCTCAACAAATCCCAAGTAGGATAAAAATAAAGAGAACCACACCTACACTTACTACAGTCAGACTCCTGAAAACCAAAAACAAAGAGAAAACTGTGAAAGCTGCAAAAGAAAAATGACTCACTATGTATGGAAAAACCAAAAGTATAATTACTGGCTGACTTCTCAGAAACAAGAGCATAGTGGAATGACATATTCAAGGTGTTGAAAGAAAAACAAGTCAACCATGAATTCTACATCCAATTAAACTAGCCTTCAAAGATGAAGGTGAAATAAAAATATTTTCAGATAAACAAAAATGAGAGAAGTTGTTGCTAGCACCTGCCTTCCAAAAAATACTAAAGGAAATGATGCTTGTCAGTAACTTGGATCTGTGGGACAGAAAGAAGAACGTGGGAAATAGTAAATGTGTGGGTAAATATAAAAGACGACATAATTTTTCTCTTATTTTCTTTGAAAACCACAAGTTTGTTTAAGGCAATAAATATATTACTCTATTATTTGGTTTATAATATACATAGCCATAATATATATTATAATAGCATAAAGGAAGGAGGAGGAAATGGAGTTCTACTGGTGAAATGGTGCAATATTTTATCAGAATCAAGTCAGTATAGGAAGACTGTAGAAGACTCTGATAGGTTAAAGATGAATATTGTAATCTAAAGAGCATGCATATTTGTGTGCACACATATACTCTCATACACACACACACTAAACCTCATAAACTCATCTAAAAAAATCAACAGAGGAATTAAAATTGTAAGCTAAAAATATTTGTATAACCAAAGGAAAGCAGTATAGGAGAAACCAAAGAACAAAAAGCACAGAGAAAACAAATTCCAGAACAACAGATACAATTCTAAGCATATCAATAATTACATTAAATTGTACTGGACTAAAAACTCCAATTAATAGGCAGAACAATCAGCTGGGATTAAAAGCATATTCTGTTTACAGGAGAAATACGTCATATTTAAAATACAACACATCAAGAGAGCCTGGTGGAGCCCGGCTGCCGACGTGGGAGCCTTCTCCGCACGATAGTGGGATCTACATCTTCCCGGAATCGCCAAGCCCCAGAAGCTGGGTTTCTTTCAATTAGGGCTGCTGTTTTCTATTTCTCCCTGAGCTACATAAAGCTAGAAGATTTTTATCTAGCTCAAACAAGGCTGCTAGTATTCCTTTTTTTTTTTTTTTTTTTTTTTTTTGGGGGGGTTTAAAAATAAATTTTTTTAAAGTCTTTATTGAATTTGTTCCAATATTGCTTCTGTTTTATGTTTTGGTTTTAGCTACATAAAGCTAGAAGATTTTTATCTAGCTCAAACAAGGCTGCTAGTTTTCCCTTTTTTTTTTTTCTTTTTTTTCTGCGAGGGTGTTTTTGGCTGCAATTGCATGAAATCCCAATGGTGTAGACCAGTGGCGATGGATCTAGGAGTTTACCAACTGAGACATTTTTCAATTTCTTTCTTGTCATCCTTGCTCGGGACTGAAAACGCCTCTGTGAGACTTGACAATAGCTCTTCTGGTGCAAGTGTGGTAGCTATTGACAACAAAATCGAGCAAGCTATGGATCTGGTGAAAAGCCATTTGATGTATGCGGTTAGAGAGGAAGTGGAGGTCCTCAAAGAGCAAATCAAAGAACTAATAGAGAAAAATTCCCAGCTGGAGCAGGAAAACAATCTGCTGAAGACACTGGCCAGTCCCGAGCAGCTTGCCCAGTTCCAGGCTCAGCTGCAGACTGGCTCCCCCGCTGCCAGCACACAGCCACAGGGGACCACACAGCCCCCAGCCCAGGCAGCGTCCCAGGGCTCAGGACCAACCGCGTAGCCTCCTGTGCCGCCGCGGAACTGGCTGCTGCTGTCTGAACCGACCGGAGATGATGGACTGGGGGGCGTCCACGTCCACCGTCACCCATTTCATTGCTCGCTGCAAAAGAGATGTGAGACTGACATATGCCATTATCTCTTTTTTCCAGTGTTAAACACTCATAATGCTTTCGGCTTGAAGACATTTCTTAAGTTGGGTGAATTAAAGGTTAATGAGAGCATTAGCATGGATATACTGGGACCTCATGCAGCTTGGTAGATCCGTGAGAAATGGTTTCATTCATGCTGAGGAGCTGTGTGCCTTTCCATCCCTCCCCTGCTCCCCACCCCCACTTACAAGAGTTCTTCCTGCTTGCACGTGGTGTACTCCATGGGGTTCCGAAGCAGTGCAGCACCGCTGGACTTTCCTCTCTCTCCTCTCCCCGCCCCCAGGAACTGCAAGGGGAGGTGAAAGTCAAGAGTGAAGCTTAGTCTCACCTCAGATGAGGAGAAACATAGTTCATTGTACAAATGACGACTGTCACCAACATTCATAAAAACCAATAGTACTGTGCCTCTTTCCAAAACAGTGGATGACACAAAACTATTAGCGTGACTGAACGGTGACAGGTAGCTGGGATCTAGGCTATCTTACCCTGAAGGTTGTTTTGCTTATTGTATATTTGTGTACGTAGTGTAACTTTTGTACAATAGAGGACTGTACTATTTAGGTTGTACAGATTGCAATTTAGATGTTTCATTGGCTGTCTGAAGAGGTGTGGGTTGTCTTTTATATAGAGATCTACGTGAAAAAAAATACATGAAGAAAAACACACCTACCTAAAGAGATTTTAAGAATTTGGCACAGTTGGTCACTTTGTGTAATCTGAAATCTCCTAGCTGCTGAATATCTTGAAGTCAGTCCCGGTTCACCGAAGTCTTTCGATTGAGCTGGTTGAATATTTTGAAATATGATCAGTTCTAGCTAATGAAATGGATTTCCCAGTAGGGGTTTCTGCATATTACCTGTATAGTAGTTATCTGCATATGTTTCTGTGCATGTTCTCTACACAGTTGTAAGGTGTCACTGTATTTAACTGTTGCACTTGTCAACTTTCAATAAAGCATATAAAATGTTGATAAACCAGTGTTTCCATGTTATAGTGTTAACATAATCGCAGTCATTTCCACAACTGTTTCCAGATAAAGTTAAAACAATTCGACTAATAAAATCCTGAAGGGGGATGAAAGGGTTGGGCAAAGTAGTGGTGCTAGTGGTTTGACTGAAGGAGTAAAACGAATCAGACGTTGCGTTCTGTCAGGCAGTAAGGGAAGAGACACAAAGAGGCAAGAGCTTAGTTCTTCAGACTAGTTGTGTGACCCAGTCAAGTGGCTTCCCCCACTCAGGGCTAATGTGGGGTATTGTTGAAAGAGAGAATCTCTTGAGTTCCTCTGTGGCTTTAGAATTCTAGGAGCCCGTGGAAGTTTTAATCTCTCAATGTTTACCAGCTTAGGGGAATGAACCTTACTCTGTGTATAATCCCAGCAAGCAGCTCTAGGATCAGAAGATGGGAGTTAGAAAAGCTGATTTCCACTTTTAAGAACTCTGGCACCCTAAGTTGGGGTGTGTTTCCTAGTGTGGATTGAGTTCCCAGCTCCTGGGAATTTCCAAGCAAAAGAAAGGATAATTCCAGGGGTTTCCTCTTCTGGGTTTGAGGAAGGAAGGACCAGATAAGGGAGTCCCTCCCAGTTGATTCCTTAAGACTATAAAATAGGTCAAGATTCAAAACACGAAGGAATCCTAAAGCAAATTGGCCCCTGAGAAGTGAGCCTGAGGGGTCCCACTCTGCTGCAGGAGCCCTGCCAGCGAGCAGGCAAACGGTGGATTTTCAGCTCTGCAATCTGCCCCTCCACCCAGTGGGAGTCAGGTATTCCCCAGCTCTAAGGCTTACGGAAGCCCTTGCAGGACAGGACTCAACTCTTCTGAGTCCTTCTCTAATGTAGAACTGCTGAGAGATTGATGGGTGGATGGAAAAAAATAAAATAAAATAAAATAAAATACAACACATCAAATGTAATAGGATGGGAAAAGGTATACCAAGCAAACAGTAACCATAAGAAAACTGGAGAGGCTATATTAGAATAGATTTTAATAACAAAAATATCGCTAGAGACAGAGAGGGATATTTCATAATGACAAAAAGGTTAATTCATCAAAAAGTTACAACAATTACAAATATACTTGCACCTAACAAGAGAGCCCCAAAATATGTGAAGCAGAATTTGACAAAATCAAAGGAGAAATAGACCATTCAGTAACTATAGTTGATATTTCAATATTTCTCTCTCAATAATTGATAATACTAATAGATATGACAAGAAGCAAATCAGAAAGGATACAGAATACTTGAAAATTATTAAACAGCTAGAATGCTCTACCCAACAACAGTAGAATATACATTCTTCTCAAGTACACATGAAACATTCTATAGAATAGACCATATGGAAGGTGATAGAACAAGTCACAATACATTTATAAGGACTGAAATCATACAAAGAACATTCTTTGACCACAGTAGAATTAAATTAGAAATAAAGAGCAGAAGGAAATCTGGAACATCTCCATAGAGTTGGAAATTAAACAGTACACTTCTAAATAAATCATAGGTCAAAGAAGAAATCACCAGAGATATTAGAAAATATCTTCTACTAAACGAACACAAAATCATGCCATAGCAAAAGTAATGGAAAGCAGGTAAAGCGGTGCATAGAGAGAAACTTATAGCTTTAAATGCTTCTATTAGAAAAGAAATGATTTAAAATCAATAACTTAAAAAATCAACTAACTAAGCTTTCATCTTCAGAAATTAGAAAAAGAAGAGCAAATCAAACCCCAAGTAAGTAGAATGAACAAAATAATAGAGCCCATAGCAGAAATTAAAAGAAAAAAACTAGCAGAACAATAGAGAAAAATCAGTGAAACTGATGGTTGGTTCTTTGAAAAGACCTATGGAATTGACAGAACTTTAGCAAAATGACCAAGAAAAAAGAGAAAAGATACAGATTACCAAAATTAGGAATGAAAAGGAAACATCCTGAACGCTACAGAAATTTAAAAGATTATGAAGAAATATTATGAACAACCTTATGCCAACAATTTGACAACTTAGCTGAAATGGGCAAATTCATAGATAGAAATTATCAGATTGACTCGAGAAGAAATATAAAATCTGAATAGACCTATATCAAAGACATTAAATTATTTGACTTACTAAAAAATCTTCCTACAAAGGAAAGTCCAGGCCCAGACAGCTTTACTGGTGAACTCTATCAGCATTTAAGGAATTGATAATACCAATACAACACAAATCCTTTCAAAACTAGAAGCGAATGGAACACTTTCCAGCTCATTTTACCCTGATACCAAAGTTTCAAAGATATCACAAGAAAACTACAGACCAATATCCATTATGAATATAAATGCTAAAATTCTTAAAAGAATATTAACTGTGTATAATACTGTATAAAAAATTATACATTATGACCAAGTAGGTGTAACCACTAAGGCAGGCTAGTTTAACATCTGACTATCAATTAATGTAATACATTTAGTAGTAACAGACTAAAGCAGGGGTCAGCAAACCACAGCTCAGAGACCAAATCTGGCATGACTGTTGTTTTTTTAAATAAAGTTTGACTGGAAAACAATCATGCCCATTCATTTACATGTGCTCTATAATTGCTTCCATTCTACAATAACAGAGTTGATTGGTTGCAACAAAGATCATATAGCTCACAAAACCAAAAATATTTACTATATGGCCCTTTCTGGAAAATGTTGCTGACCCCTAGACTAAAGGGGAATATGACAATATGACAACCTCAAAATATGTAGGAAAAGCTTTCGATAAAATATCAATATTTACAATACATCAGAAATCAAATCATTTGCAACTGTGTAAATTTAAAATGAAAAAATTTAGATGTGAATTTAAAAAAAGAAAAAGCATTTGATAAAATGCAACAAACATTCATGATAAAGCTCTCAACAAACTAGGAAAGAAGAGAAAGAAACATCTTTAATTTGATAAAAGGCAGCTACATAAAACCTACAACTAACATCACGCTTAAAGATAAAAGACATTGCTTTTCCCCTGACACTACGTACAAAGCAGAGATGTCCACTCTCACTACTTGTATTCCACACTAGACTGGAGCTTCTAGCCAGTGCAGTAAGGCAATGAATACAAAATCAATACATAACCAACTAGAAATGAAATTAAGAAAACAATTACATTCATAACAGCATCAAAAATTAAAGTATTTAGAATGAAGTTAACAAAAGAAGTGCAGAACTGTACACTGAGTATTATACAACATTGTCAAGAAAAATTAAAGACTGAAATAAATGGACATATATCCCATGCCTGCAAACTGAAGACTCAATATTGCTTAGAAGTCCATTTTTCCAAAATTGATCTATAGATCCAGTGCAGGCTACCTAAATCAGCAGGCTTGTTTTTGGTGAAAATTGATAAGCTGATACTAAAATTTATATGAAAATCTAAAGGATCAAGACTAGCCAATATGATTTTGAAAAAGAGCTAAGTTTGAGAATTTATATGACATAATCCCCAAATTTACCATAGAGATATAGTAATCAAGACAATGTGGTATTAGCATAAAGACAGACATAGATCAGAGGAACCGAACAGATTTCAGAAATAAAGTCATGCATATATTGTCAATTAATTTCCAACAAAAGTATTAAAGTAATTCAATGGGAAAAGGATAGCTTTTTCAACAAATGGTACTGAAACAACTGTAGAGTGTTAGGTAACGAACTAGTTCTTTCTTTGCATAAAAATTAACTTGAAATGGATCATAGTGCTAAATGTAAGAACTAAAATTAAACTCTTCTAGAGAAAATCACGAGAGAAAAATCTTTAATCTTAGGTTAGGCAATGATTTCTTAAATATAATCAATGGCATATTGACAAATTAGACTTCATCAAAGGTAAAAATGTTGCTCTTCAGAAGACACTACTAGGAATGAAAAAAAAAAAACAGAACAAAAAGACAAGCCACAGACTGAAAGAAAATATTTGTAAAACATATATCTAATAAAGAACTTATATCCAGAATATATTAAGAATCCTTAAAAATCAAAAATAAGAAAATCAACAACACAATCTAAATAATAGGCAAAAGAAACTTTAACAGAACTAGGCAATAAAGATATATGAATAGCAACTAAGCACATGAAGAGATGCTCAACATTATTATTCACTGAATTATTATTCACTGTTTTAAAACACAATTATTTACTATTATATACTACTACTATAATATATTCTATATATACTATATAGAATAGATAAAATTTTAAAGGCTTTTGACACCAAATATTGGAGAAGAGGTAGAGAAACTGGGACCCTCATATGTTGTAGGTGGAAATGTAAGATGATACATTTTGCAAAGCAGTTTGGCAGTTTTGTAAAATGTTATACATAAACTTACCACATAACCTAGTAAGTCTGCTCCTAGGTGCCTACCCAAGTAAGATGCAAACCTATGTCCCCACACATATTTATACATGAATGGGCATCATATTCATAGCAGCCAAAACCTAGAAATAATCCAAATGCTCATCAGCCAGTCAGTGGATAAACAAAATGAGTGGGAGACATCTTACAATAACATATCCCTGAATAATTAGGTATTTCCATACTATGGAATACTATGCTGTAATAAAATAATTACTGATACATTAAACTTGGATGAACCTCAAAAACATTATGCTAAGTTAAAGAAGCCAGACATATAAGCCTACACATTATTTGATTCTATTTATATGAAATTTCTAGAAAAGGCAAAATTATAGAGACAGAAAGCATACAAGTGGTTGTTTGGGGTTGAAGGTGGGAGCATATATTGGCTGCAAACGAGAACAAGAGGACTTTTTGAGTTACCCCAACTTTTGTGAGTTTATGAAAATGTTCTGAAACTGGATTGTAGTGATGGTTACACAACTTTAAATATTTATTAAACACATCAAATTGTACATTTAATTGTAAACATTATATATAAATCAAACCTCAGTAAAACAGTTTTTTGTTTTTTAAAAAGATTGCTTTCTGCTTAAAATATACTCCCCGTATACTATTTGCACTGCTACCACAGAGGACTGACACATCACGTGCTTTGAATTACTAATTCAGATTGGAATATGTATTAGTCTTGCACAAAATCAACACTAAAATGATTTATTCCTCTGCCTCTTTCACTAGCCTTTGTTTTGTCAGTGGTTCTCAAAGTGTGGTTCAGGGACTGACTCAGAGTGTCTGCTAGGTTAACAGTACTTTCATAATAATTCTAAGACAATATTTGCCTTTTTTACTTCATACTCTCATGAGTGTACAGTGAAGCTTTCTAGAGCCTATAGGGCATGAATTACAACAAACTGAATGCAGAAGCAGCTGTGAGAATCTAACTTTTTTTTTCAACTAAGTCAGACAGTAGATTCACAATTCCACTCTTCTAATTTTGGGGAAAACATAGTTTTATCATGATAATGTGTTATGTTAATATGTAATGGGTTTATTATAGATACTTAAAATGAATTGATAACTATTCATTAATGAATGAATTAAAATGAATTGATAACTATAACTAGTCCTCAGTTTTTATTTATAATATGAAAAATATTGACAGATAAAACCACATAAATAAAAGCTCTTTGGAATCTTCAATCATTTTTGTGGCTATAAGAGGTTCCTGAGAGAAAAATTTGAGAACCACTGCCCTTGACTACCTGCCAGTTGTAAGAACTCCAATTTGCCATATTTGACAACAGGGCATTAGAAAGAGAGTTCGGTCAGGTCTTCTTTGAGAGCTAACTTGTTCTGGTGGCAAAAAATTATCTGCTTCAAGATAAATCTATAGCTTTTAATCGGGACATCACTTAGAAATGTAACAAATGTTAATACAAGATTTCTTCTTTCTCTTGGTGATATTTAATGGAAACAAACACAATACAGTACTAGTAAAAGGAGAGGCATAAGCACGCTAAGGACTTGAAGCAATGCCTAGCATAAACGTAAGCCCTTAATATAGGTAGTGATTATTACTATTTTATTATCAGACTACGACAGTCTTTATTCATTCAACAGGTATTTACTGAATGTCTACTATACGCCAGGCTCTATGGTTGGCATTGGAGATTTACAAAACACAGTCGGCCCTCAAGGAGTATAAGTAAAGTGGAGGAGGCAGCAGAATAATGCCATAAATAAATATGTAATTACGAATTGTGGTAAGAACTTTAAAAGAGGTGATAGAGGTACGAGTCCATAAAGGAGATTTGACCTGATTTTCAGAGTCAGAGAACACGACTTTGAGGAAGTACTAATTGAGGTGCAATTCAGAATAGGAGCAGGAGGTGTTAAGGAGACACAAGGGAGAAATACAATGAGGGCATATTCAAACATCTTTGAAGTAGGAGAAAGAATGAGGAGAGGCAGTGTAGCTAAAGCTGGGGCTAGAGTGGTAAATAGGAGAACTACAGCCCAAGCCATTTGGGGCCTTACGGACCTTGCCAAGACTTTAAACCTTTACTGAGGGGCCTGAGAAGATTTTTTTTTGGAGAGAGGGTGTGGGAGGACTAGATTTGTATTTTTCAAAGATTCTTGGCAGCTGGAGCGTAGTGAGACAAAAGCGAAAAGCAGGGAGACTATATACAGAGCTATAGCAGTATCCAGGTGAAAGATCCAGGTGAAAGGTGAAAGAAAGATACTGCTATAGCAGTATCCAGATGTAAGAGCAGAACAGAGTAATGGTGGGAGAAACCGAAAGAGGTGGATGAATTTGGGATGTATTTTGCAAGCAGGGCCCACAGGAGTGGTGATAAATGAAAAGTTTAAGTAGCACAGTAATGGCCAAGTCGAACACTCTTCCCAGCAAGATCAGCTAAGGGGGTTATTGAGAAGTTGCAAAATTTGCCTTCTTTTCCCTTGGCACAAATCCAAAGACTCCGGTGAAGGTCAGGGCCCACGAGGTATTCTGGAATTGCAAACCGCGTGTACAAGGCAGGTATGTCCAGCTCTTGTGCAGAACTCACATGGCTTTATCTCCTGGAGGTCAGTGGCGTGGAACCGCTCCGGTTCCTGGGCAACGCCATTGTCGGGCGCTCGGGACGGGGGAGAGGTAACTAAGGACAACGGACGTAAGAGAACACCGGAAGAGAGGGAGAGTCACAGGGGGAAAATGGGCAGCACGTGCCGCGGCCCCGGCCGTAGCGGGCGATTCGAGGGCTCGGTACCAGGGGTGCGTGGAGGGCGGGAGGAGCCGGAGAACGTTCCTGTGATTGGCGGAC
>NW_006771758.1:1586031-1591332 GCF_000442215.2 Lipotes vexillifer
GGGGGGGGGGGTACCAAGACACTTGTGGTTGGGCGAGGCCAAGACCAAGGGCTGCTTTTTGAACCGCGTAGGGTTCTGGGTAGCAAAGACCTTGATAGGGTCTTAACTGAAAGGGGGAGGGGAGAAGGTCGCCAACAAACGGCTGAGCTCACAATCCGGGCCGGGAGTAGGCCGGGGCGTCCCCCTCCCCCCATGGAGAGAGCCAGGCCGGAGCCGCCGCCTCAGCCGCGCCAACTGCCGCGGGCGACCCCGCCGCGCCCGCTGCGCCCCGCTCCGCTCCCGGTGGCTGTCGAGGGCGCCTCCTTTCGGGCAGCGGCCGCGGAGCCCTCTGCGTCGCCGTTCGCGCCGTGCGCGGCCGCCATTGCGACCGTAGCCTCGTCGTGCGGGGAGGCTCCGGCGTCGGGCGTACAGCCCGCGGCACGGCAGGTACTGCAGGTGAACCCGGAGCAGGTGTTACTGCTGCCGCCTGGGCCACCACTGCCTCAGGCCCGGGAGGAAGGCGCAGCCGCCTCTCCTGCGCAGGCGCGGCTGCTGCAACTGAGGCCCGAACTGCTACTGCTGCCGACGCCGCCGCCACCGGCGGCCGAGGGCTCCCCCTGCAGGCCTCAGTTGCACCCGGTGCAGCCCCTGCCGGTGCACGTTAAGGCAGAGAAGCAGGAGCCGGACCCCAGCGTGGATCCGTCAGTGGGACCTCGGAGGGCCGTCAAGGCGGGCCCTAAGGCCTCCAAGGCGGCGAAGGCAGGAGGTCCCGGGCCGGCCCTCGACAGCCCCCGAGGGGACGAGAAGGGCAAGTTGGAGGAGGAGGAGGAGGTCATGAGCTACACGGCGGCGAAAGGCGGGGAAAGCAAAAGCCTGGCGGCTATCAGAGAAGGAGTCATCAAAACGGAGGAGCCTGAGAGACTCCGCGAGGACTCCAGGCTCGGCACAGAGCCCGCGTCCAGTGGTCTGGTTCATGGCAGCAAGGATGTCATCCTGACCCAGCCGTCCATTGCCTTTGGGCCGCACCAGCAAGACCTCAGGATCCCTTTGACTCTTCACACCGTGCCCCCTGGAGCCCGGATCCAGTTTCAGGGACCTCCACCTTCAGAGCTGATAGGATTGACCAAGGTCCCCTTGACACCAGTGCCTATTAAAATGCAGTCCTTACTGGAACCTTCTGTAAAAATTGAAACCAAAGATGTCCCGCTCACCGTGCTTCCCTCAGATGCAGGTATTAGCAGGGGGAACAATCTGGTTTTCAAACTTCGGCTGTTGCCCCGTAGCTGACATGTCAGCTGTTGAGAAACATAAACTAGAAAAATAAAATCATGAGTTCAGGGCAAAGTCTGCAAAGGTATCACTTCTGACTTGTACATATACCAGTAAAATACGCTAACACGTTCAAGATTCCCAAACATTAAAAATAATTATTTTTTTCAAGGCCCAGTGAAGGATGAGATTTAGATGTGACTAATGTTTATACACAAAAATAGAAATATTCTTGCTAGATAACACAAAGCCCTCAGTTTATATGCTACAGATAATCAACATTTTAAAATATTGTATTATAGTAGCTCAGTATTTTTACATGTATCAAGAAACAAGAAAAAATAGTGTTTAATGAAAAAATAAACAGGAAAGTTTATACTAGATATAGAGGTGCTATATCTTCTTTAAAAATGAAGAGTAAACATTTTCTAGGAGAAAACAGTACATAATTAATTGTAATGGTATTCTAAAAGCTAAGGACTTATAGAAATATAGAAAATGAAAACACTGTAGAATAAGTTGTTTTCAAAGAAATGACCACAGTTACAGTAGTAACAATTACAAGTAGATATTTTATTCCTATCCGTTATTTCCAAATATATAGCTAGAAAATTCTTATTTTAAGATGTAATTCAGACAGAATACTATGGCAGTAAATGTCAATGGAAAGTCATATTAATCTTCATATCTTCGTTGACTTTTATCTTTATTTTCTTAACTTCTTTACTGATTCTTCCTCCCCACTCCACCCTCTTGCTTTTTTTTTTTCTAAAATTTTATTAGAGTATAGTTGCTTTACAATGTTGTGTTAGTTTCTGCTGTACAACAAAGTGAATCAGCTATACGTATACATATATCCCCTCTTTTTCGGATTTCCTTCCTATTTAGGTCACCACAGAGCATTGAGTAGAGTTCCCTGTGCTATACAGTAGGTTCTCATCAGTTATCTATTTTACACATAGTAGTGTGCATATGTCAATCCCAATCTCCCAATTCATCCCACCCTCCCCTTCCCTTCTGTGGTACCCATATGTTTGTTCTCTCTACATCTGTGTCTCTATTTCTGCTTTGCAAATAAGTTCATCTGTACCCCATCCTCTTGCTTTTTATCGTCAGTAATTTTTAAACTTTGTTTTCATTTTCTAAAGGAGAGAAAGGGGAAGCTTTCTTTATAATTCTTATTTCATCCTTTGTGCATTTTAAAATTTTATATATCAAGTAACCCTAAAATAAAGAGAAACAGTATATGAAGTGTATAGGCAGTGGTTTTTGATGAATTATGTAAGAGATGTGAATTTAAACAACTTCCTTTATTGTAATTTCAGCTGTGTCTGTGATTTTCAAAAAGTCACCTTTCTTATTTTCCTCTTATTTTTTCTCCTGGGACATGGAACTAGTGTTAGTGACCCACCTTGGCAGGTGCTTCACCTTCATAACAAAATATAAATAATATAGTATATTAATATTATAAGTATTTTTGCTTGAATGGGCACTCCAGTGGCATGTAAATGAATTCCTTTAAACATTTAGGGTACACCCACCTAGTGCTAGGATTATAGTCATTAATAAGTCCTAATTCCTGTCCCCCAGTAACAGACTATTTTAATGGGAAATAAACTAAATGTTAATTATTGTTAGAGATATTAATATAGCTCAAAGAAGTAGTAAGCCAGCAGTTTACCGCGTCTTCAACATTATTACTTCCACAGTATCTTCAACAATATTATTTTTTGAGGAAGAGAAGAGTCATTTCTAAGCCACAGTTTAGAATGCTGAGTTCAGGGGTTATGAGGAATTCTGGAATGCTGGCAGTTCCTTGGCTATATTGAAGTGTATATTTTCTCCAGATATTTAAAAAGTAAATATAGGTGGAAGTGCACTTCACTTTAAAATTGTGTGTGTGTGTGGCACATTAATTTAGTCTCTTAATTTTTGTCATGTAGGAATACCAGATACTCCCTTCAGTAAGGACAGAAATGGTCATGTGAAGCGACCCATGAATGCATTTATGGTTTGGGCAAGGATCCACCGGCCAGCACTAGCCAAAGCTAACCCAGCAGCCAACAATGCAGAAATCAGTGTCCAGCTCGGGTTAGAGTGGAACAAACTTAGTGAAGAACAAAAGAAACCCTATTATGATGAAGCACAAAAGATTAAAGAAAAGCACAGAGAGGAATTTCCTGGTAATCAAATGAAATGAACAAAGCCTCTTTCTAATTTCTTTAAATTTATTTAGGTAAAGAATAGGTTAGGTTGAGACTGAAAGACAAAAATGTAATTTATTTCTAATCTGATATGTACAATAGAGAAAATACTGGCTAATATTACAGTAATGATTTAATTGATACTGGGCATAAGTTTCCTTAAACAGAAGAAAGTAGAGGGATATCTGGTCTCATATTTGCCAACTAATGCAAACCTGGGGACAAACAGTTTTACTGTCGTTTTGATTAAATATATAAATATAAATGTAACGAAGGTAAAGCTCCAGAGTTCTAGGCTATAATTTTTCAAATATGCTAGAAAATGAAGTTCAAATCAGAGCAACAGAGAAAATATGCAGGGCATGCTGCAGGCATTAACACCATGCTCCATTTTAATATTATATGATTATCAGAATATAGTGCTGCCTTCTGATTGATAAATTTATCCTCATCATGATGTAGTTTGAAATAAATTCTGATTCTCTCCCCAGCAGTGAGGAAATTGATATTAAGCTTGGTAAAAGCACAGTGTATGGCCAACATATTGTGCATGGTGGGAAAAGAATAACTATTTTTTCTAAAGTAGTAAGAGAAAGGTTCTAGGGGGGAATCGTCAGAGCAGCGGTTACAGGGAACCAGTGATTCTCTTGGTTATATATACAGTGGCTACAACCGCCCTAACTCCACTTTTCTGAGTTTGGAAGGAAATTGGGTGGTTTGTGGACTTGGAGACTGCCAAGTCTAAGAGAGTGACTCTTCCTGAAGAAGGCATAAAAATAGTGACTGGTCATTAGTAACCACTTCATCATAAGATATAGATAATTGTGTCTTATAGAAAGTGAGGAAACAGGAGGAGACAAATAGTATCTTACTGGGGCATTGTCTTATGGGTAGAGGAAAAGCTTTGGGATTCAAACTCAGTGCCTTTAATGTTGATTTTACTATAAATTCATTATGTGTCTTTGGATAAAAGACATTTGCCCTTTCTCTTCCTTTGAATTATGGGTTACAACATTGGCCACTAGTTAGGAGCCATATGGATATATATGCTAAAATGCACAGAAATGGTATCATAGAGCTGGAAAAGATACTTTAGACAATGAAGACTTAGAAGTGTTTCGGACTTTTAATGTGTAAAGAACTATTTAAAGGCTAAATAGGATCTATATGTTCAAATTAAAAATAGTTTATCTTCTCTAGGTTGGGTTTATCAGCCTCGTCCAGGGAAGCGAAAACGCTTCCCTCTAAGCGTTTCCAATGTACTTTCTGGTACCACACAGAATATCATCTCTACAAATTCAACAACAGTTTATCCTTATTGCTCACCTACCTACTCTGTGGTAATTCCCAGCCTACAGAACCCCATCACTCATTCAGTTGGTGAGTTGGTTTTATTGTAGATTACAAATTTTTTAATGGCTGTGTGATAATTTTACCTCTTAACTTGAAATTTTGTTTCTGTTAGCTTAAGAGTTTAGAACAACAATGTTAAGAAAAAAATCAAAAGTAGAGTGAAAACATTAAATCAGGGAAAGAAAGATTTCAGTAGACATCAAAGCCCTTGGTTTGCTAGAGTAGCAAATATTCTGTGTCAGACCTTTTAAGCAAATCAGGATGAGTCCATAGATTATGCAGATAATGCAGGAAATGACTGAGGTAATTCAATAGGAAATAGGAATATGTTTTTACTATTAGCATAAAAGAATGCCTTGCTGATGGGGTATGAGGCATCCTGTCCTGGAATATAGTAATGGTGACTGATCTCTTAAGACCTTTTTTTTTTTTGCTGCCCTAGAAAAGCAATGGAAGTAATCTGTCTTCTACCAGATATTTCATTACATTGTCTTTC
>NW_006771758.1:1591373-1599552 GCF_000442215.2 Lipotes vexillifer
TGCCTTTCCCTAAATTTCTCCTCTGTTATCAGTTCTTTACAACATTCCTGTCTTTTGTTTGCTTTTACCCCAAATTGAGAATCTAGTATCTTAAGAACTTGTTATAGGTCTATACATCATTAGTTTTGTTCTTCCAGAGCCTATTTTAGTCATCTCTTAGGCAGAGCTTTGTACGTTCACTACTTGCTATCACTTGTCCTGAAACTACTGTTCTTTCCAGTTTCTACCTCCTCATATCTATGTGATGAGAGGTTTAGATATCTTGAAAATTAACTTATTAGGATCTCAGGCATTTTCAGTTTTTTTCCTGTGTATCATTGTAGCGATGGATACCAACAAAGCCACATTCAGGGCATCTAGGCTCAAGGCAAAGAAAGCTGATCCTATCACCCTGTCCTCTCCCAGAACAGGTAGGCACTTTCACCCTTTGCTATTTGGTAGTATCTCTTTTAATCCTGTATTTCAATCTAGGCTTAATTGTGCTTTGTTTTAAACTTACCTTGTTTTATCTGTTATTTATGATTTACACTTTTATCATCTGTTTCTTCTCTTTACCCCTTTTTCTAAGACCCCTCTTCCATGTCATTCTATCCACAGTTAAATGCTGTATGTTTTCTCTCCCCAGAAATATATTTATCAGTGTTCTTACTTGAGGCAGCTGACAGTTTTATACAATATATTAATTTTATGCAATTCTGAGCAAAGATTTGGGGAGATAGAAAGTGGTTGAGCTCTTGCATCCATGATGTTTTATTTAAGTATGAGAAGCAGAATTATAGGAAGCATTTCAGAGCCATATACAAAGTAATCAAATCTAAGGAAAATGGTCTTTTGTTTGCTTTTTTCTTTTTAAATTTCTCTTATTTCTAGTAATATGTAGTGTCAGTAAAGATTTAATTCTTGGATCTCAAATGATTAAAAAAATCATTATCTTTTAAGTATAAAATTTGGGAATTATTTTCCCAGATATATAAAGTTGTATGTATAATAATTATGATATATATATATATATATTTAATAGTTATATAATAGTTATGATGAGATTCATTGGCTACTCTACTGCCCAATCATACAACTTTTGAAATACGTTCTTTTAGTTTGTCCTCATCAGTGTGGCATTATATTACTTGGAGGAGTTGTTATCAGTTGCAAATTTGGAAATTTCACTATATATTTTATATTCTAAATCATTTATAAAACTTAAATAAGAACAAATTATAGCACAAATCCCTAAGAGAATCTACTTTTAATCGCTTATTACCTACAGATACAAATTTTTACACCATCCCTTTTTTTGTTTCTTTCAACTAATTTTATATTATATTCTAAACATAAAGTCATGGTAATTGTGTTTTTCAAACTTGTTTTGTTTATTCCCATGGAAGAAAGATACCAAGTTAGTGAGGAGTGAGGTATAATTTATCTCTTATCAGAAAAAATTTGCTCCCTTTTTCCCTAGCAACCTTTATACACTAATACATTGTATAGATTTCATCAGCTTTTTAAGTGTAGAAAATAGACTCACCAAACTATAGTTCTCAAGTTCACTACTTCCAATAACAAGTTCACTACTTCCAATAACTTGGAAAATGCTCTGGCATAGCATTTTTGGCAGAGAGACCATTTGTATTTACTTCATCTAATATTTTCTCAGCTCTAACTTTGAGTTTCTCTAAAGTTCTTCAGTGAATGCCACCTAAGATCTTGTGATATTGTGAGCTTGTGAGCTTGTCTCCTGTTTCTAGTTTCTGAAAGTACTTACAGCCAGATAGTCCAGAATACTTTTTAGATACTTTCTTTTCTCATATGTCTTTGATGCCGGTTACGCCAGCATTTTCATTTTACATTAAGTGATCAAATTTATTTTAAAGGATTCTGGAAGTTTGGTAGAAGCTATATTTATTTTAGCCTGGCTTTTAAATGTCAGTTTTATATAGTTAGGAATTTTCTGGTGAGATTATTTCATTTTCTACATTTTATTTCTCAAACCTGAAATGGGTTTTCCTTATTACATCTAAACTCAGTTGACATCTTTCACTCTTCTGAATTCATACATTTTCTCTAAATTTTTACTTTAAAAATGTTTACTACTATTTTAATTTTTTGGTAGTAAACATGTGATGTGATTTTTGGTTTACCCATCTGTTCTTATTTAACAGAAATAGAACAAAGAAAACCCTCCAACATTCTGATACTGTTATTATAATGCAAAAAAATCTGGTCTTCTCCCTGACTTAAGATCAGTTCTAGCAAAGTTTTATATCCATAAGAAACAAAGATATGGCTTGAAAATTCCTTGAAAAGTGATGTAGCTCATTATTGTAGGTTTTCTTATGAGGCAAGGAAGGTGGAATCTTATGGTTCAAACTATAGTAAGTCTTCTTAGGTTCCTCATTACCATTTCTGTCCCCAAAGTCCCATCTTTCTTAGCAGTTGCCTAACTGTTCTTCCCAAGTCTCCATTTCCCATCTCTGTCTCTGTCTCTGCCTCTTACTCTATTTCTCTCTGTCCTCTCCTCCTCTCTATGCCTCTGTTTCTCTCTCCTCAGCCATATGCTCGTCCTCCTGTTCTTCTTTCTACCTCTATACAACTTTTTCTTGTAGAGAAATTTGGTCTGTCCTCAGTTTATGCCATTCTCTACTCCTTCATGTTCGTCCCAGTCACACAACAAAAGCCTGGTTGCATCCTTCATCCATTCAACACAGGCAGTAGAGTCTTCCACTTTAGGAGTGGGTGGGAGAGATTTGCCAGAATTGTTGAAAGTTATTAATAACTTTAAATTTTTTCTTTTTTTCTTATCATACTGTACTATAGATCTAAAATTCTGCTCTGTACCTCATGTAACAATTAGATAATGCTAGCTGCTTCAACACTCACCTAAACATAACAGTTTAAACAGAATCATGGTTTACTTTTTTACACATGTAAAGTCCAAAATAAGTATTTCTGGCTTTCTTCCAAGGGATTCATGGACACAGTTTTCTTCTACCCTATGGCTCTTCCGTCTTTGATACGTAGCATCCAAGTGTGCATGACCTGCGGAAGGGAAAAGAGCATGGAGGATCATGCATGAGAGTTTTTTATGGGCCAGTTTCAGAAGTGGTGCCTATCACTTCTTCTTACATTCCATTGGTTAGCCTGAGCCACAGGACCACTCCTAACTGCAAGGGAGGCTGAGAAATGTAACCTAACTGTATGCTAGAAGGAGAGAAACCAGGTGACTGGCTGGTCTTTTCCATACTTTATCTACAGTGTGATACATTAGATCTCTGCCCGTTCCACAAGTCTTCCCTATTCACTGACAGTTTATCAGTGATGACTAGGTGTTGCAGACTTTAACCTCTTGTTTAGCAACATGAATTTTGACATTTAGGACATCTTCATTATACTACCATATAACTCTCTATGCATCTGATTTATCTGATTTTTTACCTCAGGCCAAATTGGTGCTTGACACATGTTAGTTGCTTAGTGAATATTTGTTTAATTAAAGAAATGTGTGATTTTATCACCTCATGCCTCACTGGTACCCCTTATTTTATAAAAATATCTTTGGTAGAAAAGAACATTTGTATCAGCTAAAAGATGAGTCCCTTCCTTCTTCAATAACTGAAATAATATCATTGTTCTCTATGGCTCCTATAATTTGTGTTTCCTTTGCCTAAAATGACCATACTTCTTTTCTGAGGACTAAGAGCCTCTTGTACTGTACAGGGAAAAGAAATCTGCGTCAGAGTAGATTTTAGGAGCAGATGTCTTGAGTGCAGTGACAATTCAGTGAATAAAACTGAGAGATTTTACAGGTCAGCCTGGCTTCATAGTTGCATAGAGAAGGAGATTTTCCTTATACCAGATGAGTGGTAGAGGTTCTGTCAGCTATAGGTTTATTTGTTAGTTTGTTTTTTCTTTCATCTAGGCATACCTTTCTTAACTATTATTAACCAGGTTCTGTGCCAGGTAATGGGGATACAAACATGAATTAAACTGTTCCTGCTCTTGAGCTCCCAGTTTTGTGAATGTGGTAAGGGTGGCAGACCTGCAAATTTACACTATTTTGTGATGTGTGATAGATTTATAGGTTCTGAGGGAACCTGAGGAGGGAAATTATGTTTGATTAATCAGGGAAGGCGTAAGGCCTGTGCCTCACAGATTGGAGGGCTAGTCCATGTAACCCCATTAACTGAGGATCATCTACACCCTGCTCCTGTGTTGCCTCTACTTCACTGGGGCAGAGGCCAACTTGAAACAGATATATCCCTTAATTCCCTACCTCCAGGTTTAAGGGGGAGGAGGGGTAGTTATTTGACTTATCTGGAGAGAAGGAAGGAGAGGAAGGTGTTACCTGGCCAAGGCTGAGAGAAGATTCACAATCCTTTTGGCCTCTGACAGAAACATTTCTAACCACAGGGTCTGTTCTTGGACTGCATCTTCTATATTAACAGAGACCCAACTGCATGGAAATAAACTAGATCATGAATCTATTGCTTTGGCTTCTCTCTGTATTTCTGTGGAGAAGTTGAGTTAAATTTAGGCTAAGTGTGTCATTTAGATAACTCAGCAACTCGGTCAGCAGTCCTCTCTTCTTCAGGATCAAAAAGATCAAATACATGATTATTTCACTTGCCTCTAAAAATTCTGCTATATCTATCATGCCCTGCTGCGATAATATTCCTTTCTTATCTGTCACAAATTGCTGACCTATGGCAAGTCTTAGTCTCACTTGGGAATTTCCTTATGTATTCATATTGAATGCAATAAAGCAAAATAATTTTACTGATTGTTTCTTTAGTTTTTTCCAATTAAAAAATTAAATGTCAATTATAATTTAGTTTAATATAGAGAAGTATACAAAATAAAAGAAAAATGACCCATACCACTAGGATGAAACCTCTGTTAATATGTAAAATAAAATTGATATATTTAGAGAATAGAAAATTCAAATAGTACCAATAGGTATAAAATGAAAGTCTGGCGTCCCACGGCCCTGTCCCCTCTTCCAGATGACCACCTTTTAAAAGTAACCACTATCAGTAGTTTCATATTATTTCTTTTAGAAACATTTGTATATATGTGCCAGCATTTGTGTGTATTTGTCTTTCACTCAGTCACTCAATCATTTTATTCATTTATTTATTCATCCAAAAAATATTTTTTAAGGGCCTATTCTATGCCAGGCAGAATTTTGAGGCCTGGGGATACAGTAGTGAGCAAAACAGAAAAGGTCTCTCCTCTTATGGCACTTAGAATCTAGGTGGGAAAGGGAGAAAAGAATGTAAAATAAATGAACAAGATGGCTTCAGTTTGTTCAAGATGGTAAAATAGAGTGGTGATGTTCTTAGGTAAGGTGGTTAGTGAAGGCTTCTGGTTGTACAGTTTATTAAGTTCTGCTGAAAAAAGAAAAATATGGAGTGACTCAGTTCATGCCTGACCCATGCTATTTTTATTTCCAAAGATGAAGCTCCACCTGCCATCCAGTTGCCCACACCTGCAGTCCAGCGCCCAAGCCCCATCACAGTTTTCCAGCCGAGCGTCTCCAGTACTGCCCAGGTGGCTGTCCAGGCTCCAAGTTTGCCCCTCTGTCCACCACTCCCGCCCCAGTGCTTTGCTGGGCCCTCCGAAACGGACACTCATCAGCTGCATTCTGGAGCCAGTCACTCTGTGAAGAGACCCACTCCTGTCTTTCTGGAGAGCACCAGCAGGATTCCAACTAGTGCAAGTACTGCCCATGCCAGATTTGCAGCCTCTACCATCCAGCCTCCCAAGGAGTATCCCAGCATCTCCACTTGTCCCAGAAGTGCTCCAATCCCCCAAGCTCCTCCTATTCCACACTCACATGTCTGCCAGCCCCCTCCCCTTGGCCATGCAGCCACATTATTTGGGACGCCACCGCGATTCTCTTTTCATCACCCTTACTTCCTACCTGGACCTCACTACTTCCCATCAAGGTAAATGAACAATTTATTTCCTTTCACCTAAAACTACTTATAGCTAATGAATTTTTACCTCTGAAGGCCTCTCTTGTTTACTGAAAAAGGAACTTCCTCATTACTGCTTGGGATCTATATAATTTAGATTAGTGGCTAAATAGGGGCCAAGCAGTTAACATAAATACATGGAGGGGCCAGATGAGGACTGGGGAAGCCAAGGAGAGTGCATGCCCCATCTTATGAGGCAGCTGCTGCTCAGTTCCAGCCTACTGTTGCTGCATGCGAATACAGGCGCCAATGTTGTCAGATCTGATTTTTCTCTTGAAAAAATAATCCGTTATACGTGACCTTAATTTAAGATCATTTAGTCAAACCCCCTTATTGTATAGAGGTGTGGTTCTGAAACTTTCATATATATATATATATAAACCACATGTGATCTTGTTAAAATGAAGACTCTGAGTCAGCAGATCTGGGGTACAGTAGTTTCCTATACTGAGTTATAGTAAGCCTAATATTCTGCATGTCTGACAAGCTCCCAAGTGATGTCAGTTCTGCTGATTGTGGACCACACTTTGAGTAGCAGGGATATAGAGAGCACTTGATCTAAGAGGTTAAATGACTTGTCTGAAGTTATATACCCTCTCAGTGCCCTTTTTAGCAAACCAAAACGTTTCTTATGTAAATTACCAGTAAAGGAATTTATTTTCACAGGGAAGTATCTAGGGAAAACAAATTTGTAACTTTTCATTTTGGAGTGATAGAATTTAACTTCTTTGCAAGCATTCTAATAGAGTGGCATTAACCTCTACTTTTCAGTTGCTGTTAAGTGTGTAGACAGAGATGGTTTCTGTTGAGAATGGAGTGTTACATGTTTAACACAATCTTTTATGGTTACTTACTTAGAAAGTAAAACTACTCCCCACTTGGGTACCAAGGCCTCAAAAAACTTTTGAGGTATATATTATGTTGCTTCAATTCATAATGGGATTGCTTGCTTTCAAGTCCTTAGCCCAGAACTGGAAGAAAGTGGAACTAGGGGATCAGATCAGGAGAAAGGGAGATTTTGCTATTTGTTGTTTGTTTTGTTTTTCCCAATAGGCTCTTCTTTAATAGCTTTCAGAAGTCTTTTAGTTCAAGAAATCAAACTTCAAGAGACTCCTAAGGCCAGGGGTTGATAATCTCTTCTCATTGCTATTTCCTAGGATCTGAGATGTTGCAGGAATTTTAGAGAATTTTACAGTGTTTTTTTTAGTTATAAGAAGAGTGCTAGGACATAGCTGGAATTTAATAAATGAGTAGGTTTGAGAAGATCAGCCTTAGTTAGAACCTCGAGGTCCACAAACTAAAACTGCGGAAATTTTATCTTTGTTACATAATTCATTTTGTAATACAGGAAAGACTTAGACAGTATTTACTCACATTAAAGGAGAAAAAGAGGCATCTAGAACAGGTTGTGTACCACAGTCTCACTCTAGTGGTTATTGTTTTTTTCTTTTTAGCATTTTGAGAACTTGGCATTTTTATCTATAATTCTCACAACAGTCCTTTGTTTTAGGCATAGTAATCCCTTTACTTTTTCAGGTAAAGAAACTGATCAGCTGTTAAATAGCTTTGTTAAGGTCACACAACTAGTAAATGGCAGAGCCAGTAGTCAAACTTAGATTTGCTGTCCGATTTTGAATTCCATATTTGTTTTTTTCACTGTATCAGTAAGGCTTTTCAATATAATGGCTTCTCTTGATTGGTAGCTGTTAGTTGCTAGCAGAGAATCACATGGAAAATACATACTGTATTTTTGAATCGAAAAATCATGTAGTCAAGTAGACTTTTGGGCAGGAAATGTTTCCTTATATAATAAATAGATAAAATCATAGGAAATTTATCTTCCTTACTCATGACAAGACTTATGGGATTTAGCTGTTAATGTACAAATCATCTGATAGTTTAAAGAACATTTTGAAAAGAAACTCTGAAAAGTATGTCCTTAGAAGACAGAAACTATACCTTTATCTTTACTACCATTAATGCTAATTAATAATAATGCTGTTGGACTTCCCTGGTGGCGCAGTGGTTGAGAGTCCACCTGCCGATGCAGGAGGCACGGGTTCGTGTCCCGGTCCAGGAGGATCCCACATGCCGCGGAGCGGCTGGGCCTGTGAGCCACGGCTGCTGAGCTTGCGTGTCTGGAGCCTGTGCTCCGCAACGGGAGAGGCCACAACAGTGAGAGGCCCACGTACCGCAAAAAAAAA
>NW_006771758.1:1600135-1604953 GCF_000442215.2 Lipotes vexillifer
AAAAAAAAAAAAAAAAAAAAAAAAAATGCTATTAAAGGAACCAAATGAAGTGAGTTGGTAGTTTTATACTGAATTTTATTTCATGTAAGAATGTCAAACAAGTATGTCAGCTTTAAACATTAAGTTGCTCCTAACTTCTACCTGTATGTGTGTGATGATAATTTTCCCAAGGATATGGATGATCTTATTTATGCTTATTTAGATAGTATATTTCAGTAAAATCCAGCCTGGCTAAATAACAAAATTAAATGATTTCCTCTCAATTTTTCTATTGTCTCTTCTCCCAACTAATATTCTTCTATAAAGTCTTCTTTATAAAATATTCTTCTATAAAGAATATTTCCTCCCTAATCTAGTCCATTTACGTGTGGAATTATTCAACCATTTCAATACTGTAATTGTAATGACTTTTGATATATATATTAAATATATACCAAATATACATATTTGATATTTTGCCCTGTGTATCTAGAGTAAAAATCAAGGAGGTTAGGCAGTTTAATCAAGGAGTCACTTTATGAAACAGATGGACACTTAGAAATGCTGATCCCTAGCTGTGAGGGCTAATATCCTCCTGCCTTCAAATATTAACCATCTTCATACTGTGCTTATTGAGACACTCTCTTTCTGTACTACATTAATTTCTTAGTTATTCTTTTCACCCCCCACCTTTTCTTTTTATTTTTTAAAATTAATTAATTTATTTATTTATTTTTGGCTGTGTTGGGTCTTCGTTTCCATGCAAGGGCTTTCTCTAGTTGCAGCGAGTGGGGGCCACTCTTCATCGCGGTGCATGGGCCTCTCACTGTCGCGGCCTCTCCTGTTGCGGAGCACAGGCTCCAGACGCACAGGCTCAGTAGTTGTGGCTCATGGGCCTAGTTGCTCCGCGGCATGTGGGATCTTCCCTGACCAGGGCTCGAACCCGTGTCCCCTGCATTGGCAGGCAGACTCTCAACCACTGTACCACCAGGGAAGCCCCACCTTTTCTTCTATACCTCCGCCTTCTTGTAGTATCTATACTTTCATATGCACAAGAGATATCTAGGATCTTCATTCTGTTGGCCATTGAGTAAATAAATGTGTTCAAAAAGTGTATTGCAGGGACTTCCCTGGTGGCACAGTAGTTAAGATCTGCCTGCCAAGGCAGGGGACACGGGTTTGAGGCCTGGTCCAGGAAAATCCCACATGCCATGGAGCAACTAAGCCAGTGCGCCACAACTACTGAGCCTGCGCTCTTAGCCCGCGAGCCACAACTACTGAGCCCACGTGCCACAACTACTGAAGCCTGCGCCCCTAGAGCCTGTGCTCCGCAACAAGAGGAGCCACTGCAATGAGAAGCCCGCACACCGCAATGAAGAGTAGCCCCTGCTCGCCGTACCTAGAGAAAGCCTGCGCGCAGCAACAAAGACCCAATGCAGCCAAAAATATAAACAAATTAATTAATTAATTTTAAAAAAGTGTATTGCAGTTAGGGATATAGACAAGCTACGAATGATAAATGGGAATTTATTAGCTTGAAATGTATAAAAAATATAATCAGACATAGCTATATCTATGTATCTATTAGGGAAGGTAAGTCCAAAGAATTCTAAATTTGTGGGATTATATAGCATCTTAACTGTAAAATTTTAGACAAACAGATCTAAAGTTAAAAGCAATTATCCTTAACCCTTGTTTGGTTTGTAGACCTATTTAAAAATTTAATTGAAGTTTTGGACCTATTTTCTGTAATAATGCACATCTACATACATATACAATATTTTGCCTAATCCTTATTGGAGGATAGAATTTATAGTCCCAAAACATGATAGATTTAGCTAATATGGAATACCTTCTGCTGTAACTATCTATAAATGTTGAATTTATATATGAACAATTTAATACCTAGCTGAAATCACAAGAAAGGAAAATAAATCCCCCTTCGTCAAAATGACAAACGAGCTGAAAACTAGTACAGTGGTCCTGGGGGTAGTTTGCAGATTCAGATAGTCTCAGCATTTATAAACTTGGGTTTTAATGCCTACATAAGGAGAGGATATGAGGTCATGACTCTGCTCAAGGTGAGGAGCTGAAACTAAAACCTTTTCATAAAGCTAAGACCCTAGAGGACTTCCCTGGTGGCGCAGTGGTTAAGAATCCGCCTGCCAATGCAGGGGACACGGGTTTGACCCCTGGTCCGGGAAGATCCCACATGCCGCAGAGCAACTAAGCCCATGCACCATAACTACTGAGCCTGCGTTCTAGAGCCCACGAGCCACAACTACTGAGCCCACACACCACATCTACTGAAGCCTGTGTGCCTAGAGCCCATGCTCCATAACAAGAGAAGCCACCACAATGAGAAGCCCACGCACTGCAATGAAGAGTAGTCCCCACTCGCTGCAGCTAGAGAAAGCCCGCACACAGCAATGAAGACCCAATGCAGCCTAAATAAATAAATAAATAACTTTAAAAAAAAAGCTAAGACCCTAGAAAGGCCTCTCAACCTTGATAAAGTAATAGAAGATTTTTATCATTGACGCAGAGAAAGCACAAAGGAAACTTGTTTTTATTCAGGGCTATATATGGAAAAAAGTCTTCTGTTAGAAATCAAAACCCTAGATTATACTGCACACTGGTTGAGAATCTGAAATCAACCTATCCACTTGATAAACTGAGAAGTTAGGGATTTCCCTAGAGGTCCAGTGGTAAAGAATCCACCTTACAATGCAGGGGACCTGGGTTCGATCCCTGGTCAGGGAACTAAGATCCCACAAGCTGTGGGGCAACTAAACCCACGTGCCACAACTACTGAGCTCACATGCCTCAACTAGAGAGCCCACGTGCCACAAAGTACAGAGCCCACGTGCTCTGAAACCTGCGTGCCACAGCTACAGAGCCCACGTGCCCTGGAGCCTGTGCACTACAACTAGAAAAGAGAAAAAACCCACACGCCACAACTAGAGAGACACCTGCGCGCCACAACGAAAGATCCCTCATGCCTCAACAGAGATCCCACGTGCCACAACTAAGACCCGATGCAGCCCCCCCATAAAATAAATATTAAAAAATAATAAAAAAATAAACTGAGAAATAAACATACAAATTAGTTCTTGGATGACTTACCTGGGACAACTATTCTAGAGGAACACTTCCACCATTCAAGCCACTTGAAACTTCCAAAGGGCGAAAATTGTTATTAAAGGTGAACTTTAGAAAATTATGGAACATGAGGAAAGTATTCATTAAGAACAAGAGTCAGTAGATGGTACAAATAGGAGAAGTAACGCCCCAAGAATTTGAAATAACTGAAAATCAGGGAGAGACTAAAAATATTTCAAATGTTTAAAGAGGACTTCTGTACCAGCCAAGATGCAATATAAGGAACTGTATCTACCCTCATCTGAAATGATAAAAAACAGACAAAATATATGAAGATATGGTTTTCAAGACACTATTTACCAGGCAATGAATATGAAGATCCCTGAGAGACAGAAAATAAATGAGGTAAGCCTTGCAATCTAACCAGCTTACTGACCTGGAAACTGTGGCACAGGGAGGAGAAACACAAGCAGATCCTTGCAGACTCCCTGAGTTGAGGAGATGGAGTTGAGAGACCAGTGAAACCAAGTCAGTTAGAATTCTCAGGATAGAGTACTGGAGAGAAGAAAGCTGCACAGTGCAAGAACTCTGGATCTCTGCATAGGTTCCATCTTGAGTATTCAGCTGAATACTGATCAGTGTATGCCTGTGAGGAAAATTACCCAAGGCTAGTGGAAAAACTACCTGAAAAATCAGAGACAACAGTTCCCAGCAATCACACCAGGCTGAAATAGTTCCTGTTCTCACCAAACAGATTGGAAAACCTTGATGGGGTATTAAATACTTAGAGAGTCTTGTTTCAGCTAGGCCTAGACTAAAAATTTTTAATCAATTTTTATCTAAAAAATTTTATCTAAAAATTCTTAAGATCTGAAATGATCAAACTGTTTTCAAGTAATTAACTGCATCCAAAACAAAGCTCAAGGATATTAATAGAAATAGTATGATTAAAAAGATAAGTGAGAGGGAGTTTCATTTCTGAGGTGGCAGCATGAGGAGCTCTGTGAAGCTGCTCCCAAGCAAACAAGCATAACTCATGAAAACTATTTTAAAAAACTAACCACTTAAATTCTCTGGGCAGTGTCCTAAGGGCATACAGCAAATGAAGAAACATTTATTCAAGAAAACATCCTAAAACTTGGTGAGAACAGCAAGAGTCTATGACCCTTGAGCCATGACAAATACCATCCCTCACTGCCACCCTCAGTTCATCTGGATGGAATGCCAACTCTGGGTGGGTATGGCCAAGAAGGTAGCTCTCACTCCCCTCAGCTCCTAATCAAGGGATACAATATCTTACAGAGAATGGTAGCATTTCTCATCCTCTCCAGCTCTTGAGTTAAAGAAACTAAGTTGATGGTGAGTGTGACCAAGAGGTTGGAGGTTCCTTTTCTTCGTTCAGCCCCTACTAACAGGATAGCCACTCAGCTCTAAGGATGACAGGCAGAGAATACTGCAACCCTGAACACGCTTGACCCAGGTCACTTGTAGAAGAGATGTTCTGTGCTAGCAGAGGCAAGCCAAGAAGACCAGAGATTTTGCCATAAGAACAGAGA
Source organism: Lipotes vexillifer (assembly GCF_000442215.2). Taxonomy (NCBI): domain Eukaryota; kingdom Metazoa; phylum Chordata; class Mammalia; order Artiodactyla; family Lipotidae; genus Lipotes; species Lipotes vexillifer. The sequence continues at coordinate 1,604,773 of NW_006771758.1, forward strand.
GCTCAGAAGCTTTCCCCCAAAGGAATTTGACTTTATCTGAAACAGTGTGGGGAAGTTCAACCCTAAGGACACTCTTGAAAACAATGAGATTTTGGTGATATGCAAATAAAAGGAGACTCCTCTTAACTGAGACCAAGCAGCTACTGTATGCCAGCTAGTACACCAAAGAGAATTAGGGAAA
>NW_006771758.1:1604963-1653590 GCF_000442215.2 Lipotes vexillifer
AGAAACAGCTAAGAAGAGCCCTCCTGCAGTCAGAACAAACCTCAAAGACTCCTCAAAATTTACCCCGGCTGAATTTAATTGGATCAGACTGTGGAACAATCTCTGCCCCAAGGCATTTCAAAAACATTAGAGCAATCAACCAGCAATTAGTGGAATCTTAACAGCTGTATGTGATAACAGATGAGTCAGAGAGCTTAACACAAAAATCAGGGAAAGAGATAGTCAAAGAGAGTCCTGCTAAAACCAATATCATCCTACAGTGACTGTATTCATGTCCAAGTCTGTGCCCTCTAAGGAGTGACACTCAAGGTTCACACTGCAGAGGAAATAGACTTCACTAAAATAGTCTGTCCCTGGTGGTCCATTGGGTAAGACCCTGTGCTCCCAATGCAGGGGGCCTGGGTTTGATCCCTGGTCTGGGAACTAGAGCCCGCTTGCATGCCACAACTAAGAGTCTGCATGCTGCAACTAAGAAGTCTGCATGCCTCAACCAAGACCCGGTATAGCCAAAATAAATAAATAAATAAATAAATATTTTTAAAAATAAAAAATAAAATAGTCTAGTCAAGTCAGTAAACAAAAAACAAGCAAAACAAAAAAAAAACCCCAAAAAAGTAGCCCTGGAGAAGTGAAAGAGTCATTGTCCAGAGTTTCTACAGTATATTACCTAGAATATCCAGACTTCAACCAAAAATTATGACATGCACAGAGACAGGAAAGCACGATTTGTACATGGGGGAGAAAAACAGGCAAAAGAAACTACCTGTGGTAGGGCCCAGATTTCAAATTTGACAAAGGCTTCCAAGCCATTAGAAATATATTCAAACAATTAAAGGAAACCATTTTTAAAGAAGTAAAGAAAGTTATGATGATGATGTCTCTTCATAGAGATACTATCAATAAAGACATAGAAATTATAAAAATAGCCAAATGGAAATTCTGGAGTTGAAAAGTACAATAACCAAAATGAAAAATTCACTAGAGGGGCTCAACAGTAAAATTGAACGGACACAAGAATGAATCAGAAAACTTGAAAATAGACTGGTAGTGATTATACAATCTGAAGAATAGAGCGGAAAAAGAATGAAGAAAAATGAACAGAGCCTCAGAACACAGTCATCATTAAGTGTACCAGTGTATCTATAAAAGGAGTATCAGAAGGAGAGAGGAGAGCAAAAGAAGCAGAAAAAAGTACTTGAAGACGTAATAGCTGAAAACTTCCCTGATATGATGAAAAATATTACACATTTAAGAAATTTAATGAATTATGAGTAGTGTAAAAGCCAAGAGATCCACAGCGAGACACATCATAGTAAAATACTGAAATCCAAAGCCAAAGAGAAAAAGTGAGAGAGACAGACAGACAGACAGACACTCATCATGTACAAGGAAACCCCAATAAAATGAACACCTGACATCCCATGAGAAACAATGGAGGCCAGAATACATATTTAAAGTACTGAAAAAAACCTGTCAACTTACATTTAGTGAAGCCATGTTTCAAAAATGAAGCCAAAGTAAAGAGATTCTCAGATAATCCAAAACTGAGATTGCTAGCACACTTGCATTGTGAGAAATACTAAAGGGAGTTCTTCAGGCTGAAAGTAAGTGATCACTAATGGTAGTTGGAATACAAACAAACAAAATACCAAAGAGCCCAGTAAAGGTAAAAATGCAATTATTAAAGATAGTATAGGAAATCTAAAAAAGAGTGGATATATGTAATGTATATGTATAACCAATTCACTTTGCTGTACAGCAGAAACTAATACATTGTAAAGCAACTATACTCCAATAAAAATTTAAAAATGAATAAAAGATAATATAAAAGAGACAGTATAAATCTTCTTTTGACTGGTTTTAAAAGCAGTTGTATAAAACAATATGCAAATAATTGTTTTGGGGGACCTATAACATATAGAAATGTAATATATTTGATAATAAAAGCATAAGGAAGTAGGTGGAGGCAAAGTTGTTTTAGAGTAAGGAAATGATGGCAGATGGTAACTTGAATCCACAGGAACAAATGAAGAGAACCAGCAGTAGTGAATAAAAAGGTTAATACAACAAACTTCCAAGTATATACTTGCTCTCCTTTCTCTTCTCAGCTTATTTAATAGGCATAAAATTATATAAATTAATAATCATACCAATATATTGCTGGTTTTATAACACATATAGCTATAATTTATATAACAATAGTAGTACAAAAAGGGGGAAGAAGGAGTAGAGCTATATTCAAGCAGCATTTCTATATTTTGGGACTTCCCTGGTGGTCCAGTGGGTAAAACTCCACGCTCCCAACACAGGGGGCCTGAGTTCAATCCCTGGTCAGGGAACTAGATCCCGCATGCATGCCGCAACTAAAGATCCTGCATGCTGCAATGAAGATCCTGTATGCTGCAACTAAGACCCAGTGCAGCCAAAATAAATACATATTTTTTTTTAATTTCTATTTTTACTGGAATTAAGTTAGTAAAAATCTGAAGTTGATTCAGGTAAGGTAAGATGTATATGATTAGCCCTAGAGCAACCACTAAGAAAATAACAAAAAAATAGTGGAGAAGTTGTTAAAGGAACTAAAAAGTTATTTAGAAAATATTTACTTCATGCAAAAGAAAGCAATAAAGAAGGAATAGAAGGCCACAAGGAAAATACAAGACACATAGAAAACAAAAAATAAAATGGCAGACATGAATCCAGCTGTTTCAATAATCACATTAACTGTTAATGATTAAACAATCAAAAGGCAGATATTGTATAACTGGATAAAAATCAAGATCTCAGCTATATGTTGTCTACAGTAGACACACTTCATAGTCAGACTCTTCCGAAAAGTGGGAGGGCCTCATTCCATGAGGCCAGTATTGCTCTGCTACCAAAACCAGAGAAAGACAACATAAGAAGGAAAAACTGCAGGTCAATATCTCTAATGAATACAGAGACAAAAATCCTCAACAAAATACTAGCAAACTGAATTTAGCAGCATAACAAAAGGATTATACACTGTAACCAACTTGGATTTATTCCAGGAATGTGAGTTGTTTAACACTTGAAAATCGATTAATGTAGTATAGGATAAGGGACAAAACCACACAATCATCTCAATAAACCCAGAAAAAAAGCATTTGACAAAACTGAGCACTTCTTCATGTTGAACATGAAGTATTCCAGCAAACTAGGAATACAAAGAAACTTCCTCAACTAGTTAAAGGACATCTACCAAAAAAACCCTAACTAACATTATACTTAATGGCAAAGACTGGAGATCAGCAAGACCCACTTAAGATCAAGAATAAGACACGGATGTACATTTTTACTACTTCTATTCAACATTTTATTGGAGATTTAATCCAGGACAATTAGACATGAAAAAAAAATAAAAGGTATCTAGATTTTAAAGGAAGAAATAAAACTATATTAAATATTGCACAATCTTATATATAGAAAATCCTGAGGAATCCACAAAAAAAGCTATTATAAGTAACAAATGAATTCAGCAAGTTTTCAGGATATAAGACTAATATATATAAAACAGTTGCATTTCTGTACAGTAGCAGTGAATAAATAGAAAATGAAATTGAGAAAACAATTCCATCTACAATAAAATAGAATTTAAAAACCTTAGGAATCAATTTAACAAAATAAGTGCAAAACTTATATTCTGAAAAGTACAAAACACCACTGAGGTAGAATGTCACTGAGAGTTACAGAATAGGGAGCCCCAAGAATCTCTCTCTCCACTGAAGCAATAATTTAGCTGGCAAAACCTGTCAGAATCAGCTGGAGGGGTGTTTAATGAAGAAAGAAGCTGCTAAATTCTGATAAGAGAGCACTGTGGTATTTTTGCCACAGCCATCTCACATTTTCTACTTCAGTGATGGCCAAGGGGATGGTGACCCATGTTCCTGGTGTGACTTGTTGCTATTAGAGGAGGCAGTACAGACCTTGTTCTTAAAGCATTACAGTTGTGCATTTTTGACCTGTCTGGTGACTTCCTGAGGAATTGGCTCAGGGGCTTACCTTAGTTTGACTCTCCCAAGCATTCCCTTAGAGCTGGAGTGTCCTCGCAGCTAGTGTTTGTGGAAAATATTTAAAGGTATGTACTGTCCACAGCTGCCTGGGTTAAGGGACAACAGACAGGACAAGCAGCAGACAGACTGAAAAGCCTAGAAGAGACTTGGAAAGGAGATATATGGGGGAATAGAGGCTTTGAAAATCTCCCATGTATACTGAGGAATCAGTACACAAGGGCACAAACATATCCAGAGCTAGCATATCCAGAGCTAGACACATGTTCAGCAAACACTGGAGAAGACCCTAAGCTTTCACCTCTGACTGCTTTTTAGGCTCTATGTAAATAGGAAATCAAGGCTGAAGAAGACTTGTAAATAGCTTGACCCAAAACTTCCAAAATTTAAAGAAAGATAGGAATCCAAGATGCTCAATGAACACTAAGTAGGGTAAATTCAAAGAGATACATTATAATCAAGCTGTCAAAGCCAAAGAAGGAGAGAATCTTGAAAACAGCAAGAGGGAAGTGACTAATCTTGTACAGGAGATTCTCAATAAGGTCAACAGCCAGTTTCTCATTAGAAACCAGGGAAGTCAAAAGACAGTGGCATAGCATAGTGCTGAAAGAAAAGAAACCATCAACAAAGAATTCTATAGCCAACAAAACTACCCTTCAAAAATGAAGGAGGGCTTCCCTGGTGGTGCAGTGGATAAGAATCTGCCTGCCAATGCAGGGGACATGGGTTTGATCCCTGGTCTGGAAAGATCCCACATGCTGCGGAGCAACTAAGCCCATGCGCCACAACTCCTGAAGCCTGTGTGCCTAGACCCCTTGCTCTGCAATAAGAGAAGCCACTGCAGTGAGAAGCCCGCGCACCACAACGAAGAGTAGCCCCCGCTCACTACTACTAGGGAAAGCCTGTGTCCAGCACCAAAGACCCAACACAGCCAAAAATAAAAAAAAAAAAAAAAGAAAGAAAGAAAGAAAAGAAATGAAGGAGAGGGAATTCCCTGGCAGTCCAGTGGTTAGGACTTGGCACTTTCACTGCCAGGGCTCCAGATTCGATATCGGGTTGGGAAACTAAGATCCCACAAGCCACGCAGTGTGGCCAAAAAAAAAAAAAGTAGAAGAAGTTCATCAGCAGTAAATCTACCCTACAAGGAATGCTAAAGGAAGTATTTCAGAATAAAATGAAAAGGCAGTAGACAGTAACTCAAAGCCAGACAAAGAAATAAAGAACACTGGTAAAAGTTACTAAAATAGACACAATACCAGGCGGGAGGGCGGGCAGGCGGTTTGTATCCGGGCTGTGAGGTGCTCGGAACCTCCGCGGACCTTGCAGCCTCTGTCTCTTTAACGCGAGAGGAAGCGATGCAGAGGGGTGGAAAATGGCAGAGCTGCAGATGTTACTAGAGGAGGAGATCCCGTCTGGCAAGAGGGCGCTGATAGAGAGTTATCAGAATCTGACCCGGGTGGCGGACTACTGTGAAAACAACTACATACAGGCTACAGACAAGAGAAAAGCTTTAGAAGAGACCAAAGCCTACACAACCCAATCCCTAGCTAGTGTTGCTTATCAAATAAATGCATTGGCTAACAATGTACTCCAATTGCTGGACATCCAAGCCTCTCAGCTTCGGAGAATGGAGTCTTCCATCAATCATATCTCACAGGTAACAGCTTGTAAAAAGCTTTAAATTCACATTTAATTAACTGGCAGTATAGTATCAATAGGTAGCCTAGAAATATGGAATCCTTACTCATCTTCTTACTGACTGACTAGTCATTACCACTTTCAGCTTTAGCTTTGGGTTCAGTAAGCCTACTCTTCTTTTTTTTAAGTTTTTTTGTGTGTTTGGTAAAATATACATACCAGTGGTTATTGGTCTGTGGTTTTGGTGTTAGTGTAGTGCTGGTCTTACAAAATATGTTGGACAATATTCCCTCCTCTTCAGTTTTATGGAAGAGTGTGTGTAGAATTGATTTTCATCCATTGCATTGATTTTCATTCTGGTCTTTTTTCTCTTTTTTCCTTATCCATTTACCCTAAATGCTACCTTTACTATGTATGTTTTTTATTGTAGTTGGGGAGTTTTTGACAGGCAGCAGATTGTATTGTTATTCAATTTAAAAAATTCTAGAACCTAGCACTAAACCTACCATATGCTTAGCATTCAGTAAGTGTTTGTTAAAATTTCTGTTAAGGAGGGATTGGTCTGTATACTATTCAATACAATACATGGAAATATTTAATAAACGTTTGAATAGAGAAAAAAGTCCTGTGGGCATGTAGTTTGGGTGGCGCTGAAGGAGTGACGTTTAAGTTGGGGTTTGAAAGGAGCCTGTGCATTTATCATATTGACATGGAGTGCAAATGCATTCCAGTCTGAGGCAATGGCGTTAGACAAAGACATGATGGCTTGCTCAGGGTGACTAGAGTGTAGGTTTTGTTTGGAATGAGGAATGTACCTGAAGGTTAGTTTGGAAAAATAAATCTGAAGTTGTAAATTGTAGTTCATTTCTCTTTGATTTGGTTTCATTGATAAAGCTGAATGACAGCTTGTGTTTCATTAGGGGAGTAGGTGTATGCTTTTGTTGCTTCTCTTACCTGCTTGGTGGGAAATATACAGCTCCTGAATCAGAGCAGCATGTTTAGCAGAAAAAGAGAGTATCAGTCTTCCCTAACCATCATCAGATGGCAGACTGATGTGATTAAGCCTTGAAGCAAGGGAAAGACTGTTTGTTTAAAGCATGCATACAAATTTATGTATTGAAATATACTTAACAAAATCCAAGATGCTTCCAATTTGTGTAATACTTACTTGGAGTACTCGTACTTAGGTCTCTTGAAATGAATTGAGTCTCTAAGATCTCCATGTGAAACAAAGACAATTGGGTTACCTGTAGTCTTGTCATTTGTACCGAAGTTTTTTAATGAGTGAATTTGCATTATAAATTTTGTCCATTCATAAATACGTAAGTGAACCAAAGGTTTTTGTCCTTTCCTTCACTGGTTTGCTTTAAAAAAATAATAAAAGATACTGAATTATGGTTCTATTTTCTCAATATATTAACTTGGAAAAAAAATTTTAGCCTTATCTCAACCTATCCCAACAGCAGTGGCTGATTTTTGTAGAATTTAAAATCTGAGATGGTTATTTACAAGTCAGTCTACTGAATTCCTTTTCTAGAGTAACTTTTTCAAAGCTAAGAAAATGTGTCGAAGTGCACATGCTGTAGGTAAAATTCTTAAGGATTGCTCTATCAGTCAGTCCTTTGGTTTTCCAGTGGACTGTGATATACTGGTTCAATGAAAGGAAATAATTATCTTTTACATATTTTTTTGGTAGAAGTGGATGCGATTGATTTTTGAATATGCACTATTTAACCCATTACCTGGCACTAGCAACATAAAAAGATTTTAAAAATAAAATAATTGGGGAAAAAAGGTGCACCATGTATTAATCATTGAACAGGGATATACCTGACCAACAGATTTGTATTATCTTTTGACATAACTGAAATGCAACACGTGCACTTTGTGTGTCTCCTCTTAACTTAAGGGAGGGTTAGAGGGATGTTTTCTCTTCTTATCGTGTGTATAATTCCATACTGCCTAGGATATTAAAGTAGAGCACTCAGTTGTGGGTTTCTGTGTATTGAGGATTTGTTTGGATTTCAAATTACTGTTAGGTACTGGGCATTACAGATAACAGCATAGTAAATGGTAAGACTAGTGCCCTACAAGGAATGCTAAAGGAAGTATTTCAGAATAAAATGAAAAGGCAGTAGACAGTAACTCAAAGCCAGACAAAGAAATAAAGAACACTGGTAAAAGTTACTAAAATAGACACAATACCAGGCGGGAGGGCGGGCAGGCGGTTTGTATCCGGGCTGTGAGGTGCTCGGAACCTCCGCGGACCTTGCAGCCTCTGTCTCTTTAACGCGAGAGGAAGCGATGCAGAGGGGTGGAAAATGGCAGAGCTGCAGATGTTACTAGAGGAGGAGATCCCGTCTGGCAAGAGGGCGCTGATAGAGAGTTATCAGAATCTGACCCGGGTGGCGGACTACTGTGAAAACAACTACATACAGGCTACAGACAAGAGAAAAGCTTTAGAAGAGACCAAAGCCTACACAACCCAATCCCTAGCTAGTGTTGCTTATCAAATAAATGCATTGGCTAACAATGTACTCCAATTGCTGGACATCCAAGCCTCTCAGCTTCGGAGAATGGAGTCTTCCATCAATCATATCTCACAGACTGTGGACATTCATAAAGAGAAAGTGGCTCGAAGAGAGATTGGTATTTTGACAACAAATAAGAATACATCAAGAACTCACAAAATAATAGCGCCTGCAAATATGGAGCGTCCTGTAAGGTATATTCGGAAACCTATTGACTATACAGTTCTGGATGATGTGGGCCATGGTGTCAAGCATGGAAATAACCAGCCTGCAAGAACTGGCACACTGTCTAGAACAAATCCTCCTACTCAGAAACCACCGAGTCCTCCCATGTCAGGCCGGGGAACATTGGGACGAAATACTCCTTACAAAACCCTGGAACCTGTTAAACCTCCAACAGTTCCTAATGACTACATGACAAGTCCTGCTAGGCTTGGAAGTCAGCATAGTCCAGGCAGGACAGCTTCTTTAAATCAGAGACCGAGGACACACAGGTAAATTTTTAGGTTGAGCCTTTGAACTGAGAATGTGTGTTATTGATTGGTGACAAACTCCTATAGAGTTGCTGGTAAAGGTAAAGTGCTAGTCTAATGCTAATATAGAATGTAAAAGTTTGAGGGTATTAATATTGTATATGTTCCTTTAAATATATGGTATAACTTCTATTTTTTAGATTTTTTAGTATCTATTTATACTGCTAGCAGATTGCTAGTATTTCCTTCTTTTGACAGAGGTACAAATGTATATTTGGATGAAGTCTGAAGAATGTTTTTTAAAATGGTCTTTTAGAAAAGATCAAGGTAACCACTGTTAAATTTTTTGGATAAAAGGTTAAACATCAGAAACTCTACAATGTGATTTAAACTTTAAGAGGTTGGAGGAAAGAAAACAGTTTAGATCTGAGGAAGAATTTATTAAGAGAGTTGAGGTACTAGAATATGTTACTGTATAAATTCATTAAAAAAAGTTCTAGAAATCAGCTACCCAGTGGATTTTTAAAAACTTGGTTATGGAACATAACATACATTCAGAAAAGTATATACTTTATTAAGTATAACAACTTGATGTATTAATACAAATTGAATACAGTCATGTAACCATCACCCAGATCAGAAAATGGAACATAACCGCAATCCAGAAATCCCCCTCAGGCCCTTTCCCAATTATTGCCTCAGCCTTCCTCCCCTCAACAGTAACCACTTTATTTTTGTGCAAGTTTATAAAGCCAGACAAAATTATCGTATAGCTCAATTTGTTTTATTCTTTGATTTTTACCTCTCACTTAATAACTTGGGCAAGGAACCTCTTTACCTTGACTTTTAGGATGGTTTTATTAGAAATACAGCTTTGTAAAATCATTTTGGGGGCTTCAGTTACGCAGGATATATCACGCTCTTAGATGCTATGTAATTGTTATTTGTTGTTATTGTTACTGTTAGTAAATAAATTGTCATATTGATATCTGCAGTTACTGAATCAGGGTAAGTTCAATGAGGACCAAAATTGTTTTTTTTAAATATGTTTATTATTGAATTATTATACCAAAGCATGGTTGTTCTTTATAGTGGATGTAGTAATAGTTTAATCATATTCAACAACTAGTTAGTTGTTAAGAGTTACTTCATTAGATATCAGGGATATACCTATGAGATATAGTTCTTTTTTTCAGGAGCTTGTTCTGTTAGAACAGGGATCAACCAACTTTTTTATAAAGGGCCAGATTGTCAATACTTTAGGATTTGTGGTCCATATGGTCTCTGCTGCAATTACTCAGCTCTGTCATTGTAGCATGAGAGCAGCTACCAGCAACACGTAAATGAATGAGCATGGCTGTGTTCCAGTAAAACTTTATATATGGCACTGAAATTTGAATTTAATATAATTTTAATGTGTCATCAAATATTATTCCTCTTTTGATTTTTTTCTACTAATTAAAATGTAAAAAAAATTTTCTTAGCTCACAGGTTGTAAAAATCAGACCATGGGCCAGATTTGGCCTGTGGGCTGTAACTTGCCAATCTCCATGTTAGAAAAAGGCACATAAGCCAGTAATTGTGGAAAAAAAAAAAAAAAAAAAGTTACTAAAATAAGAGATAGAAAAGCCAATCTTTTTTCTTTTGTTTTTTTGGCCTCGCCAGAGACAGGCAGGATCTTAGTTCCCCGACCAGGGATCAAAGCCGTGCCCCCTATAGTGGAAGCACAGAGTCTTCACCACTAGACCACCAGGGAAGTCCTTCTTTTGTTTTTAAAAGCCAAGTATATTGTATTTTTGGTTAGTAACTTTTTTCTATGTGATTTAAAAGGCAAATGCATAAAACATCTATTATAAAATCTATGTTAATAGATATAAAGTGTATAAGTACATAATTTAGGACAGTAGCAATACAAAGGAAGGAAGGCACTGTATACAAGCAGAATTTTGATATGCTAATGAAGGTAACTTAGTATCAATTCAAACGAGATTGTTATAAATTTAAGATGTTAATTATAATCCCCATGGTAACCACTTAAGAAAATAACTTAAAAATATTTGAGGAAATTCCCTGGCGGTGGTGGATAGGACTCCATGCTTCCACTGCACCCCTGCACCCCAGCTCAGGAACTAAGGTCCCACATGCCACGTGGTACAGCCAAAAAAAAGAAAAAAGGCAGAGTAAGTATTTCCTTATCAGTAATCCCCTTAAATGGATTAAATTAAGAGGTAGATTGGCAGAATGAATTCAAAAAATAATCACACTAAATCTTGTCTCTAAGAGACTCACTTTATTTATTTAAAAAAATAAACATGATATTCACTGAGCAGATTTTTTTTTTTTTTTGGCTGCACCATGTGGCTTGTGGGCATCTTAGTTACCTGACCAGGGACTGAGCCTGTGCCCCCTGCAATGGAAGTGCAGAGCCCTAACCACTGGGCCACCAGGGGAATTCCCACAAGAGACTCACTTTAGATCCCATGACACAAATAGGCTGAAGTGAAAAAATAAAAACAGATATTCCTTGCAAGTAGTAACCAAAAGAGAGCTGAGGTGGCTATAATAGTATTTAACAAAATAGGCTTTATGTCACAATTGTTACAAGAGACAAAGACATTACATATTTTATTTATCTATTTATTTTTTGGCCACGCTACGTAACATGTAGGATCTCAGTTCCCTGACCAGGGATTGAACCCGGGCCACAGCAGTGAAAGCCTGGAATCCTAACCACTAGGCCACCAGGGAACTCCCACATATCTATTTTAAAACGTTAAGAAGGGACTTCCCTGGTGGCACAGTGGTTAAGAATCCACTTGCCAATGCAGGGGACGGGTTTGATCCCTGGTCTGGAAAGATCCCACATGCCATGGAGCAACTAAGCCTGTGCACCATAACTACTGAGCCCAGGCGCTGCAACTACTGAAGCCCATGCGCTCTAGGGCCCATGTGCCACAACTACTGAGCCTGCATGCTGCAACTACTGAAACCTGTGCACCTAGAGCCCATGTGCTGCAAATACTGAGCCCACATGCTGCAACTACTGAAGCCTGCGTGCCTAGAGCCCATGCTCTGCAACAAGGGAAGCCACCACAATGAGAAGCCCACACACCACAATGAAGAGTAACCCCCACTTGCTGCAGCTAGAGAAAGCTTGCGCACAGCAACGAGGACCTAACGCAGCCAAAAATAATAATAAAACGTTAAGAAGATACAGCAATTATAATCACATACATATATAACAACAGTACCCCAAAATATATGAAGCAAAAATAGACAGAATTGAAAGGAGAAATACACAGTTATGCAATGATTCTTGAAGACTTCACTACTTTATTTTATTTATTTTTTATTGAGATATAATTGACATATAACGTTATATTAGTCTTGGTATACAACATAATTTTTTTCTTGTGATGAGAACTTTTAAGATTTAGTCTCTTAGAAACTTTCAAAAAAACAATACAGTATTATTAACTATAGTCACTGTGCTGTACATTACATCCTGAGGACTTACTTATTTTATAAATAAGAAGTTTGTATATTTTGACCACTTTTATCCATTTTGCTCACCTCTCACTCCCAATCTCTGGCAACCACAAACTGTTCTCTGTATCTATGATTTGGTTTTCTTTGTTTTTTGTTTGTTAGTTTTTAGACTCCTCAGGTAAGTGAACCCATATGGTATTTGTCTGTCTTTCTCTGACTTATTTCACTTAGCATAATGTCCTCAAGGTCCATCCATGTTGTTGAAAATGGCAGCAATTATATCATTGTGGTTTTCATGTGTATTTCCCTGATAACTGTGAGCACCTTTTCTTTTTGGCTGCATTGGGTCTTCGTTTGCTGCGCATGGCCTTTCTCTAGTTGTGATGAGCAGGTGCTACTCTTCATTGAGGCGTGTGGGCTTCTCATTGTGGTGGCTTCTCTTGTTGTGGAGCACGGGCTCTAGGTACACAGGCTTCAGTAGTTGCAGCACGTGGGCTCAGTTGTTGTGGCACGCGGGCTCTAGGGTGCGTGGGCTTCAGTAGTCGTAGTGCACAGGCTCAGTAGTTGTGGCTCGCGGGGTCTAGACCGCAGGCTCAGTAGTGGTGAGTGGTGCACAGGCTTAGTTGCTCCACGGCATGTGTGATCTTCCCAGGCCAGGGGTTGAACCCATGTCCCCTGCATTGGTAGGTGAATTCTTAATCACTGCACCACCAGGGAAGTTCTTGAGCACCTTTTCATGTACCTGTTGGCCATCTGTATGTCTTCTTTGGGAAGAAAATGTCTGTTTAGCTCCTCTGCCCATTTTTAAATCAGATTTTTTTTTTTGCTATTGAGTTATATGAATTCTTTATGTATTTTGTATATTAATTGTTTATCAGATGTATGATTTGCAAATATTTTCTCCCATTCAGTAGGTTGCCTTTTCATTTTGTTGATGGTTTCCTTTACAGTACAGAAGCTTTTCAGTTTGATGTAGTCCCACTTGTTTATTTTTGCTTTTGTTGCCTTTGCTTTTGGTGTCAAATCAAAAAAAAAAAAAAAAACAAGAAAAAAAACTTGCCAATTCAGATGTCAAGGAGTTTATTGCCTATGTTTTCTTCTAGGAGTTTTAAAGCTCTGGGTCTTATGTTTAAGTCTTTAATCCATTTGACTTGATTTTTGTATATGATGCAAGATGGGGTCCAGTTTCATTCTTTTGCATGTGGCTGTCCAGTTTTTCCAACACCATTTATTGAAGCTACTATCTTCTCCCAATTGTCTATTTTTGTTAGTTAATTAATAGCCATGAATTAATTAGCCACATATGCATGGGCTTTTTTATAGCTCTGTTTTCTGTTCCATTGATCTGTGTCTGTTTTTATGCCAATACCATACTGTTTTGGTTACTATAGTTTTGTAATATAGTTTGAAGTCAGAGCGTATAATGCCTCCAGCTTTGTTATTCTTTCTCAAGATTGCTTTGACTATTCACTGTCTTTCATGTTTCCAGAAAGCATTTGGGATTGTTTGTTCTATTTCTGTGAAAAATGTCATTGGATTTTGATAGGTATTTCACTGAATCTGTAGGTTGCTTTGGGTAGTACGGATATCTTAACAATATTATTTCTTCTAATCCATGAGCACAGAATATCTTTCCATTTATTTGTGTTTTCTTCAATTTTTTTCATCAGTGTCTTATAGTTTCCAGTGAACAGGTCTTTCACATCCTTGGTTAAATTTATTCCTAGGTATTTTATTCTTTTTGATGCAATTGTAAATAGAATTGTTTTTCTTAATTTCTTTTTCTGAAAGTTTGCTGTTAGTGTATAGAAATGCAACTGTTTTTTGCATATTGACTTTGTATCCTGCAACTTTACTGAGTTCACTGACTAATTCTAACAGTGTTTTTGGTTAAGTTTTTAGGTTTTCCTAGATATATTATTATGTCATTTACAAATAGAGACCGTTTTACTTCTTTCTTTCCAATTTGGATGCCTTGTATTTCTTTTACTTGCCTAATTGCTGTGGCTAGGGCTCCCAGTACTATGTTGAATAAGTGGCAAGAGTGGGCATCCTTGTTCTGTTCTTTATCTTAGAGGAAAAGCTTTAAACTTTTTACCATTGAGTATGATATTAGCTGTGGATACTTTAAATAATGAACGGAAGACCATCCATCCAAAAATGACGAAGATCAAAAATGAAATAGAAGACTGTATGATTCATTAAACCAACTACATCTAACAGAAATACATGATCTCCACCCAACAACAGGATATAGATTCTTCTCAAGTGAAAATGTATATTCTGTAGGATAGACCATATGTTAGATCACAAAATGAGTCTCAGAAATTTTTAAAAGATTGGAACCATACAAAGTTTCTTCTCTAACGATGATGGAATGAAACTAGTCATCAATAACAGAAAGAAAAACTGGAAAATTCACACATATTGGAAATTAAACAACACACTCTTAACCAATGGGTCAAATAATACATCACAAGGAAAATGAGAAAATACTTGGAGATGAATGAAAATGAAAACACAACATACCAAAACTTAAGGAATTATATAGCAAAAGCAGTGCTGAGAGAGAATTCATAGCTGCCCTAGCCTACATTTAAAAAAAAAGATGTCAAATTAACAACCTAACTTTATACCTTAAGGAACTAGAAAAAGAAGAGCAAATAAAACCCAAAGCTAGCAGAAGGAAGGAAATAATAAAGATTAGAGTAGAGATAAATGAAATAAAGAATAGAAAAACATTAGAGAGTTTAATGAAATAGAGGAAAAAGGGTCAACAAAAGTTGGCTTTTTGAAAAGATCAACAAAATTGACAAACTTTTATAGCTAAGCTAAGAAAAAAAGAAGACATAAATTACTAAAATCAGATATGAAACTGGGTACATTACTCTGACCTCATAGAAAAATGTTTATAGGATAATAATGAATAACTGTACACCAAGAAGTTAGATAACCTAGATGAAATGCACAAATACTTGAATTACCAATACTGCCTCAAGAAGAAATAGGAAATCTGAATAAGTATATATCAAGAGATTGAATCAGTAATTAAAAACCTCCCAACAAAGTAAAGCCCTGGACTAGATAGCTTCACTGGTGAATTCTACCAAACTTTTAAAGAAGAATTAGCACTAATCCTTCTCACATTCTTCCAAAATATATAAGAGGGAATGATTCTAAAGCCAGCATTACTCTGTTACCAAAGCTAGAAAAAGATATCACAAGAAAGAAAATTACAGAATCAACAAAATACTAGCAAACTGAATCAAGCAGCATATTAAAAGGATTATACACCAAGACCAAGTGGGATTTTCCCCAGGAATTTTAAGTGTGGTTCAACATCAGGAAATCAATCAGGGTAATACATTTCATTAAAAGAAGGAAGGAACAAAATCATCTGATCATTTCAATTGATGCCGAAAAAGCATTTGATAAAATCCAACACCTTTTCATGATAAAAATCAATTCCTGATTTCAAAACTTAGCAAACTAGGAGTAGAAGGGAACTTCTTCTACATGATAAAAGGCATTTATCAAAAACCGACAGTTAACATCATACTCAATGACGAAGGACCAAAAGTTTTCCCCCTAAGGCTGGGAACAAGACAAGGATGTCTGCTTTCACCACTGCTGATCAACATTATACTAGAAGTTCCAGCCAGAGCAATTAGGCAAGAAAAAAAGACATCTAAAATGGAAAAGAAGTAGAATTACCTCTTTTCACACATGATACTATATATGGAAAATCCTATATATAGAAAATCCTAAAGAATCCACAAAAATTTATTAAAGTGAATGAATGAATTCAGCAAACTTGAAGGGTATAAGATCAATATACAAAATTCACTTGTATTTCTGTACACAAGCAATAAGCACTCAAAAAAGGAAATTGAGAATACAATTGTTTTTACAATAGCATCAAAAAGAGTAAAATACTTAGGAATAAATCTAACTAAGGAGATGCAAAACTTATAAACTGAAAACTATAAAACATTGCTGAAATAAATTAAAGAAGACTGAAATAAATGGAAAGGTATTCATGTATATGCATTGGCAGGCTTATTATTAAGATGGCAATACTTCCCAAAGGGATTTACAAAATCAATAAAATCCTTTTCAAAATCCCAGCAGCTTTTTTGCAGAAATGGAAAAGCTGATACTAAAATTTACATAGAATTGTAAGTGACCTGGAATAGTTAAAACAATCTTGAAAAAGGAAAACAGTGTTGGAGGACTCACAATTCTTGACCTCAAACTTACTACAAAGCTACTTTGTATCAAAAAACATGGTATCAAGAGAAAGAGGAGACAAGCCACAGACTAGGAGAAAATATTTTCAAAAGATATATCTGATAAAGGACTGTTATCCAGATATACAAAGAACTCTGAAAATTCAGTAATAAGAAAATGAACAACCCAGGTAAAAATGGACAAAAGACCTGATCAGATACCTCACCAGAGAACATATACAGATGACAATTAAGCATATGAAAAGATTCTCCATATCGTATATCATTAGGGAATTGCAACTTTAAACAACATTGCAATATCACTACACACCCCTCAGGATTGCTTTTCCCACTACATCATGATGCTTCTGTAGGTATTCATTTTCATCCATGTAACCTTTTAGGATTACTCTTCTTTTTTTTTTCAATAAATTTATTTATTTATTTTTGGCTGTGTTGGGTCTTCGTTGCTACATGCGGGCTTTCTCTAGTTGTGGCAAGCAGGGGCTACTCTTCGATGTGGTGCGCGGGCTTCTCATAGGGGTGGCTTCTCTTGTTGTGGAGCACTGGCTCTAGGCACGTGGGCTTCAGTAGTTGTGGCATGCAGGGTCAGTAGTTGTGGCTCGCAGGCTCTAGAGTGCAGGTTCAGTAGTTGTGGCACACGGGCTTAATTGCTCCACGGCATGTGAGATCTTCCCAGACCAGGGTTCGAACCCGTGTCTCCTGTATTGGCAGGCAGATTCTTAACTACTATGCCACCCGGGAAGTCCAGAATTACTCTTATCTTTACTGATCTTTTTGTTCTCCAGATATAATACTAACTTGTTTTTACCACACCAATATAGCCGTGTGATGTTTGCATTATAGTGCACTTTAGCACATATCAGGTATATACTACCTGGATTTTAGATTTTTTTTAAATTAAATTCTCCACCAAACCTTGTGTAATATCTTGCCTATATTGAGTCCTAAAAGAATAGTAGGTGAATTGTTCCTAGCTGAAGAGAAGAAGGCTTTGTGAAGGAAGTAGATTTGAGCACACCCTTGAAGTATTTGTGGAATCCAATGGATGGAGAGACCTAAAGGTGGAAGAGCTATGGAGCAAAGTCATAGTAACTGCAAGTACAATGCATTCAGGATGTATGTAATAAAGTAAAAATGCCTGAATGAGGATGTGGCAGTAGGAATGGAAACCTGAAACGTTTCAGGAACTAGGTCTCATATTTGTGATATTGAACACGGGCAAGGTCCCTAGCACTTGGAGATTTGGGGGTAGGACACCAACCACTGAAGAAACCCTATATTTACAAAGAATTTGAGATAATAGTCTATTATGTCAATCATACTTATATTTTTAAAGGAAAGGAAACAAAGTTGACCTTTTAAAAAAAATTTGTGGGAGCATGAAATGAAACACCCAACTTGTCTTGGGTTTTGCTAATAAGCATGGTTATTATGCTTATATTATCTGTCACTAGATGGAGTCCATGAGTCCAGGCAACTTTTGGCTGGACTTTTCTACATAACTCTTCCTATGATTCCTGTTCTGTGCCTTTGAAAAGTGGAGTAATACTTTTTTTAAAAAATTGACAAATGGGTTTGAATGGCAGAATTTTTAGATTTGCCTTACAAGAAAAACCATTAGTTTATAAAACAGCAAAGTGATCTTTTCAATTCTTCACATTCCCACACTCCAAATTTTTTTTTTGGAAAAGATCTCTAAAAACCACAGTTTAATATCAGTTCTAAATCTTTCTGGTATTGAGTGTTTTAATATAATTAATTATTGAAAGTGAATTTAAAAATTAAGTTGTTATCCTCTGTTTGAGTGCCCTCCCCCATCCCCAAGAGCTCTTGATTTCAACCCAGTTATACATTTCCCCCCACCTCCTGTAAATTTTGCTTCAAATACTAGTAAGAACAATTGTTACACTGCTTACTAAGTGTCAATATTTAGCATAGCACAGCAGGTACCTGCATTTCTAAAACCTTACATGGCATAAGGCATCATGAGAGAAAGGCCCAGATAAGTAAATTTTCTTTATTAAGGCTGCCAAAGGTAAGAAACCTGAGGCTGATAATAGGTAATAGTTATAAGCTTACTTTGCTTTATGTTGTTTACTTTGTTTTATGTTGGGACTAGGCAACATGTGGATGAGTACATGAAGTAGTTGCAGAAAGTTATCTTGGGAGCTCTCTAGGCCCCAGTTAAACTTGCTCAGTTAGTCTGTATACAAGGCAACATGTGGACAAGTTATGATCGAATTCCTTTTTTGTCTTTCTGATACAGCACGTGCCCTTATAGTCGGCCTCCTTTTGGCTATGGAAATTTTCCAAGTTCAGTGCCAGAATGCCTTGGTTATTATGAAGACAGATACCCAAACCATGAGGCTATGTTTTCAGCTTTAAATAGAGACTATCCTTATGGAGACTACCCAAATGAACGTGCTCACAGCGAAGATTTTTGGAGTTGTGAGAGCATGGATGGGACCTCTTACTGTAACAGTCATAGCCACAGTGGGGAAGAATACTTAAATCTCGTGCCTCAGCTGGACACTGGAGCCTTGGAAAGTGGCTTCACAGCCCCGACATCAACTCCCTCTAACATCCAGCAAGTCAATGTCACTGACAGTGATGATGAGGAAGAAGAAAAAGTGCTCAGGAATTTATAATTATAAAACAAATATGTACAGAAAATAAATATTTCTTAAAATATATTCTGGGTCACTTGATGTGAAAAAAAGCGCCTAGAATGCTTTGCTGAGAGTTTTCAGCTGTGATCTGAGGAGTCAAAACCAAATGCAATTTATGCCTTCATAAACTTTTGATTAGTGAAACTGGAATCCTGATGTTTCATCGTAGGAATATTTAAGATATGAAGTAGTTTATTTTTATGGCTGCAATTTGCATCAGCGTATATTATCATTACTTTATCTTGGAACGTGCAAAACACTGAATCCTCACAATTATATGTGAGGGGAAAGGGGGTGTATAATCTGGCATGACAAGTGTGATTTGTATTTTATCTCAGGATACATTTATTTTTCTTTATATGATGTTTTGTTTGGTGTTTATGTAATACTTTTGGATGTTTCACTTTTTATGTAACATTTTGAAAATATTTTGATAACTTTTAGTAGTAAATTGGGACTCAGTTACTAAATTTAATTTACACTAATAACCAATTATAAGTTGCAAATGTGTTTTAATGGAACCTGAGTAATTCCTTCAGCTAAATTAGTCATTTCTGTTCCTAAACATTTTCATCATCTTTTTTGGATATCTTTTTACATTTGGTATGCATTGTTCTACTTTTGTTATAATTAAATAAACATAGAGAAAATTGTTCTTGTTGGATGTTTTCTGTTTGGGAGACAGAAATAAGCAAAATGAGTATTGCTCAAATGAGAATGGGTTCCATACCACATGCAGATATTCATTTTAACTTAATAGTCTCTAGAATTGTACAGATCCTATTAGCTTACTTGAAACTGTATCAACAAAGATGGTGTGCACATATTATGATGCCATTTCCAAACTCTTTACAGATGTGTACCTATGACTTAAACACTCCCTAAATGGAAGAGCTCTTCCAGATTTGGTTCAAGCAGCTGTCTTTAAAACCGTGGAGTTCATTTAAGAGCACATGGAATTTGTTTAATTCACAGTGAGCAAAAAAATCCTATTTGCGATGTGGCCTCTGGGTAAATGCCCACTTATGGATGGAGAGAACCATATTAGAACAGGATCAGAACCACCAGAGTTGGGATCAGGGTGAAAGAGATCTACAAGACACAAAGTGAATTGATGACCAGAAATCACCACAAACCAATACACTTTTCTCTCAATGATCTGTATAATTTATGCAAATTGAGATCTTTTACTTACAACTGCTTGGAAATTATGTATGGAAACCTATACTAAGCTTCCAACTTCTTCCTTTACTAAACCTGTTCCTTAAGCAAAGGCTATTACTGTATGATACATTTCATCAACCATATACTTAATTGTATGTAACATTTCCTCTTCCCAATAAAATTTTTATTTTCACATTTTATATTTATTATTACTCTGTGCAATATCATCTGAATGTGGTTAAAGACCAAAACTTGAATTTCTTAGTAGAGAATAAACATGTAACTTCACATTGGAACTACAGCACATTTGATGTCCTACACCATGACAGACGTCTACACCGTTGTATGTGACAGTTTGAGCCATTTTATCCCATTTCATTTTAATCGCACCTTAGTGACTGAAATGGGTTTTGATCACAGATCTTATTCTTTTTTTACTGAAGTATAGCTCATTTACAATTTATATTAGTTTCAGGTGTAAACAGTGATTCAATGTTTTTATAGATTATACTCCATTTAAAGTTATTACGAAATACTAGCTATATTCCCTGTGCTGTACACTATATCCTTGTAGCTTGTTTTATGCATAGTAGTTTGTACCTGTTAATCCCCTATCCCTATCTTGACCCTCTCCCATTCCCTCTGCTCACTGGTAATCACTAGTTTGCTCTTTATCCTGTGAGTCTGTTTCTGTTTTGCTATAGTTGTTTGTTTTATTTTTTAGATTCCTCATATAAGTGAAAACATACAGTATTTGTCTTTCTCTGTCTGACTTATTTCATTAAGCATAATAGGGAATTTCCTGGCAGTTCAGTGGTTAGGACTCTGTGCTTCCACTGTAGGGGACACGGGTCCCTCATGGTCGGGGAACTAAGATCCCCCATGCTGCGTGATGTGGCCAAAAAAAAAAAAGGCATAATACCCTCCAGCTCCATCCATGTTGTTGCAAATGGCAAAATTTCATTCTTTCTATGGCTGAGTAATATTCCATTTTGTGTGTGTGTGTGTGTGTGTGTGTGTGTGTGTATGTGTGTGTGTGTGTCTTCTTTATCCATTCATCTATTGATGGACACTTAGTTTGCTTCCACATCTTGTATTTCCCAAAATTATTTGACCAAATCTTGTCAGAATATCTAAAAGGCTTGGGTTCCAACTAACACCTTTAGAGAAAGACTGCTCTTGACTTTCTAAATTTGATAATTCAGCTACTTGAAAGTTGGGACTAAATCTATTTTCAGTCTATTTGCAGTGAAAAGAATAATGCTGGGCTTCCCTGGTGGCGCAGTTGTTGAGAGTCCGCCTGCCGATGCAGGGGACACGGGTTCGTGCCCCGGTCCGGGAGGATCCCACATGCCGCGGAGCGGCTGGGCCCGTGAGCCATGGCCGCTGAGCCTGTGCGTCCGGAGCCTGTGCTCCGCAATGGGAGAGGCCACAACAGTGAGAGGCCCGCGGACCGCAAAAAAAAAAAAAAAAAAAAAAAAAAAGAAGAATGCTGCTGTGAACATTGGGGTGCGTATATCTTTTCGAATTAATGTTTTCCTTTTCTTTGGATATATACCCAGGAGTGGAATTGCTGGATCATATGATGGCTCTGTTTTTAGTTTTTTGAGGAACCTTCATGCTGTTTTCCGTAGTGGCTTCACCCGTTTACATTTCTAATAACAGTGTACTAGGGTTCCCTTTTCTCCACGTCTGTGCCAACATTTGTTATTTGTAGACTTTTTGGTTATAGCCATTCTGAGAGGTGTGAGGCAATATCTCCAACAGACCTTGTTCTTATAGACAAATTCGTTGGGGGAATCCCTTTGTAAGGCAATGGAATAATATAGAGGATAGTTCAGTGTGTCCTAACTATCTGTCTTCAGGCTAGTCCTTCCCCAATCTTCATTTTAATGTCTGTTGAGTCAGGGCTACTCTTTTAATCTTCTTCCTTCTCTCCCTTAATGCTGGGATCGGAAGTCAGTTTAGATTGTTTACAGATCCACAATATAATTTGGGCTGGGAAATATGGGTATCTCTTAGGGGAAACAATATCCAATAGCAGTTAAGCATGCCTAGCTGCAAATGCCCGTATCTGCTCATTTATAGCTCTTCAAACCACTGTTAGCTCTGAGTAGAGACCTATAGACTAAACAAAACCCTGCCCTATTGGAATGAATTCATTTGCCTCTCCAAGTCATCAAAGTGAAATTCTCTAAGCTGGAAACCACAAGCACTTTCTAATAGGTTTCAAGGCCTTATTTGTTCTTATTGTAAATTAGAGGTAACCATATTTGTGATAAGAATAACTTCCTTTCAAAGTGTGTTGAATGTCACTCAGACTGTTCTGTGCTTTGGACAAATCTGCCCTTCTTATTTGCAAATAAAAATTCTTTTCACTGCAAATAGACTGAAAATAGATTTAGTCCCAACTTCAAGTAGTTGAATCATCAAATTTAGAAAGTCAAGAGCAGTCTTTTTCTAAGGGTGTTAGTTGGAACCCAAGCCTTTTAGATATTCTGACAATATTTGGTCAAATAATTTTGGGAAATATATGCTGTGTCCTCACCTTGGAGAGTGCCAATGCCTATTGTCTTTGCAAAGCTTCTCAAAAATCTTGACATGACATGTTGAGCTCTGTTTATCTCAGTGCTCCCCTACCTGAGCGTGAGTATCCTTTTTTCTTTTAACATAATGTTTACTAACAGAATTCACTCCGGAAAATGCTGCTTATGGCTGTTGCTTGGGTTTTTAGTCGTTGGCTTCACATATGGTTTTCTGCATTGATCGGAAAAAATCCTTAAATCGTTTACTGAAAGAAGGTGGTGACTAATTAAACTGTATTCTGCATTAAGTATCTGATGGTCTTAAAAGACAGAACTGAAACCTAGAGTTGTTATAAATTTTGATTGTCCACTAAACTGACTTTTTAATGAAAGTTGATATTGCACCCAAGAATTTGAGTGGGCAAATGTGCTAAATTCCCATATAAGTGTATTTTTCACAGTGAAAACCAGCTGTCAGAAGGATTATTCCTGAGCCAAAAATACAAGCTACTTTTGAAAGTTCCATTTTGGAAATGATTTCAAAATGAAATTCTGGGGATTCTATGCATTACTTGCAATATTTTAAAGTAGTATAATTTTGATGTGAACAGCGTAATTCTGAAAAATCTGT
Organism: Lipotes vexillifer; assembly: GCF_000442215.2. Classification (NCBI taxonomy): domain Eukaryota; kingdom Metazoa; phylum Chordata; class Mammalia; order Artiodactyla; family Lipotidae; genus Lipotes; species Lipotes vexillifer. The sequence continues at coordinate 1,628,368 of NW_006771758.1, forward strand.
CCTACATGTTAGAACAGACTCTGCTGAGGAACATCCTGTTCTAGCTTTCTGAATCATCTTAACTTTTTAGGATTTTAGAGAAATTCCAAGAGTTTCACAATAAAACTACTTTTCTGAAAACAAGTGTGGAAGGAGTTACTTTCTAATTCTACTTGATGAAAAATTCCACATCCTCTAGACAGATTTACCCTTTATCTCTGCTTTCCTCATTCTAACTGCCTGACCGAACCCTACATGTCTCTTTTCTGATGGGTAACATACACAAATCTTAGTAAACTTTTCACTAAACGATGAATGCTTGCAGGAAAAAGCGGGAGATGGAGATGTAGGAGGAGGACCATTTGCTGCACCTTAAATCCCTGGCTCCTCTGAAACCACTTCAGGGAAATGTTTTATTTCTAACAAATAATGAACAGCATTTTATATGTATTCTTTTTCAGAGGAAGATCTTCCAAAAGCTATGTTCGTGCCTGTATTCCCTGGGACACTGTCTGTGGAGGCTGATAACCCCTCCTGGAAAGGGTCTTTTAAGCTGTGCATAATTACATGGGTCACAGGCAATGGAAAGGTATGGGGGTGACCAACCGTCCTGGTTTGCCCAGTACTGAGGGGTTGCAGGGGTGGAGGTCATGGGACCTAGGACCAGTGATAAAACCAGAAAATTCCTGGGCAAACTAAGATAAACTGACCATTCTAGTGAATGCAGTGAGTATAGAATCAACTGGATCTATGCAGATCTATGCTTATGCACATTGTGCAATGCAGATGTAGAGTTCAAAATGACTGAGCTTCACTCACGAAGGCAGATTATAGCTGAACTTGTGTTGGGCCTATTAGAAAAGCATGGAGTAAGTTACAGGATACATGGGGACTGTAAGAGAACTGGAGATACATAACTGTTAGTGCTTGGGCTGCTTTTATTAGGTAGCTTCAAGTTTGCTTAAAGACAAAAGAAAAATGATCAAAGCTGTACCTTTTAGTGATATTTCACTATATAAACCAGGGAGAGAAAACATTTTTGTGAATATGGAGTCTTTGTTTTAAACTTTCTTACTGTTTCCCCAACAATGATAGTGGAATATTGGCCAGAGTCCCTAGGACAATGCAAAGCTGGGCTGTTTTGGCACACATAATATTCCAATTCTACACATTTTTAAGTGTCTCTGAGACACTAGATATGGTGGTGTTTTTCAGATGTGGTCAGTGCACTGCTTCCAACAAAATGACCTGGGATGCTTGTTAAAAATGCAGCCATTCCATAGATCTATAGAATCAGAATCTCTCTGGCTAGAGCCTGGGGATATGCATTTTTCATAAGCTCCTCAGGTGATTCTTAAGCACTCCTACCTTTGACACCATGTAAAGTTTGCAAGACATTTAAATTTTTGTTATGAAAACAAAGGGAATCTTCAGAGAAGAGAAGAGAAGAGAAGAGAAGAGAAGAGAATCTTCAGAGAAGAGAAAACCTGTAATCCATCCAATAATTGTTTTTATTTTATGTTTAATTGTTTTTATTTTATGATAGTCTTTCTATATTTGCCCATATATACACATTTTTCACACAGTTGTAATCAACACATACACAATTTTGCATATACACAAATTTGCATTTCCTCAATATTTTATCACGAGCTGTTTTTCATACACTGTAGCTTCCTAAGTGATGACTTTTCTTTCTTTTTTTTTTTCGGTGGGCGGGCCTCTCACTGTTGTGGCCTCTCCCATTGTGGAGCACAGGCTCCGGATGTGCAGGCTCAGTGGCCATGGCTCATGGGCCCAGCCGCTCCGCGGCATGTGGGATCTTCCTGGACTGGGGCACGAACCCGTGTCCCCTGCATCGGCAGGCAGACTCTCAACCACTGCGCCACCAGGGAAGCCACTAAGTGGTGACTTTTCATGTTTGCATAATATGGCTTCAGGCAGATGTGCCATAACTAATCGTATGAAAGGGTTAGGTTTGCAGTTTCAGTAATTTGTCCTAGTAAATTTCAATGATGAGATTTCAGAGTGAGCACTTGTACAGACTAGAGGCTTTTATATGAGAGAAAAGTAGATTTTTAACTAGTTTAATCCACTGTAATTTTGTGTTTTCTGTCACATGCAGCTGGAGCAGATTCTAACTCATTCAGAATTCTTCCCCTCCAGAAAGTTTTCTCTAACCCTCAAAGACTTAGTTGTTCCTGCTTTGTATTCCCACAGCACCTTCATTTATATCTCCCACTACATTCTAAGTTCCTTGAGGGCCAACCAGGGCAAGTATTTTAGAAATTAGAAAAATAAATATATGGTGGCCAACAGACTAACAAACACAGCTCTGTATTCTCAGCTTCAGTGACTAATGGAATTCATAAGCTGCCTGACAAGCACCGCTTCCCATGATTGATTGCCCATAAGAATTACCAGTGGACTTAAAAAAAAAAAAAAAAAGCAACAACAACAAAAATTCTTGGATCTCCAGAATTTGAATATTTGAGGATGGGAACTAGGAGTCTGTATCTTTTTTTTTCTTTTAATAAGTTTATTTATTTTATTTATTTATTTTTGGCTGTGTTGGGTCTTTGTTGCTGTGTGCGGGCTTTCTCTAGTTGCGGTGAGTGGGGGCTACTCTTCGTTGCAGTGTGCGGGCTTCTCATTGCGGTGGCTTCCCTCATTGTGGAGCGTGGGCTCTAGGTGCGTGGGCTTCAGTAGTTGTGGCACACGGACTCAGTAGTTCTGGCTCACGGGCTCTAGAGCACAGGTTCAGTAGTTGCGGCACACGGGCTTAGCTGCTTCGTGGCATGTGGGATCTTCCCGGACCAGGGATTGAACCCGTGTCCCCTGCATTGGCAGGCGGATTCTCAACCACTGTGCCACCAGGGAAGGCCTGGGAGTCTGTATCTTTAAAATGCTCCCCAGGTAATTCTGAATCCCACCAGGCAATGATTCACAAAATGGCATTTGGGAGCTATGGTACAGCTTCAGGATTTTCCTCTCACCAACATTTCATTTTTCTCTCTGTCTTCTTCATGTCGCTTTAAGAGTCGGTAGTTCAGTGAATTTCCAAGCTCAATTAAAGTCATTGTTGAGCTCTCTTTAATTTGAGAGTGGCTCCTAAAACATAAAGGAGTAGAGAGAGATTGACCAGGAAGGTTTTTACACTAATAGTAAATATAAGCACAGAAATAATTTTCTTTTCAAAGCACTTATCACCAAATGTAATTATCTCATTTATTTGTTCCCTTGTTTATTTTCTCCCCACCAACCATGGCTAGCAGCTTCAAGAGAACAGGGACATTGTGTTTCTTGCTTGACGAATTATCCCTAATACCTAGCACTGTGCCTGCAGTGTATTGCGTGCTCAATAAATATTTGTTGGATTAATTAATAGAAGCTACACTTTACTGAACACCTACTATGTGCAACCGTATCTGGTATGTTATGGGATTATCTCAGTCTTCATAACAAGCTTGTAAATAGTTGTTTTCTTTATTTAACCAATGAAAAAACTGAGGACTTAAAGAAGTGAAGTGACTTATCCAAGGCCACCCACCAAGTGAGTGGAAGAAACTGAGACTCAGGGACAATTGACTTGTCCCACATCAAACATCTCCTCTGTGGAGGAGCAGAACTCAGGTCTGCCAGGGAACAGTTCAACTTTGTACAGAAATAGAGTGCATAAATTGGTAGTTATGATATATTCAAACATTTTCTTAAAATATCTGTGATATTATGATTTATAACAATAAATGCAGATTTGTTCTTTGTCTCTGGCACAGAGCTTCTAAAACCCTTGGAATCTCCAAAGTGATCATAGAACTAGGAACACCTTTTTTTTCTAATAGTTTGTCTTTGACCCTGGTTCCTGATGCAGGGCTCCTGAAACCCTTGTAGTTTTCTGGGTGATAGGAGTGTCTTTGTTCTGATGAGGTGACTCTGGGTGGGCTCCTGGATGACAGCTGGATGAGTGCTGGTCATCCATCAGAAAGAGCAAGCCATGATTAGAAGCTTGGAATTTTTGGCCCCACCTCCCATATTCTTGAGAAGGGAGAAGGGCTGAAAATGGAGTTAATGATCTATCATGCCTATGTGATGAAGCCTCCATAAAAATCCCCAAACTATGAGGTTCAGAGAGTGTCCAGGTTGAATATATGAAGCTGCTGGGAGAGTAGCATACCTGGAGAGGGAATGGAAGCTTCATGCCCTTTTTCCTATACCTTGTCCTGATGCATGTCTTCATCTGGATGGTCCTGACTTATATCCGTTTATTACCATTTATAATAAACCGGTAATCTAGTAAGTAAAATGTTTCTCTGAGTTCTATGAGCCACTCTAACAAATTGGTTGAATCCTAGCAGAGGGTCACTGGGAAGTTTCATTCTATAGCTGGTCAGTCGGAAACACAGGTGGGAACCTGGGGATATGACTGGTGTCTGAAGTAGGGTGGAAACAGTCTTGTGGGACTGAGTCCTTCACCTGTAGGGTCTGACATTATCTCCAGGTGGATGGTGTCAGAATTGAGCTACATTGTAGAATACCCAGCCAGTGTCATGGAGAATTGCCTGTTGGTGGTGTGGGAAATGCCCCCCTGCCCCAGGTTGGAATTGGTGATCAGAACCATTTCAGTGCCCTAAAATGAAGCCAACTTTTCTTTGTTCTAAATTTCTTTTTGTAAGAAATTTTACTCTTTTCAGTGAATTAGGAAAACACAGGAAAGCCTCAAATCCTAGAAGACTATCCTCCCATAACTTTTCTGTGCAAATATAGTTATGCATATATTTTTTCTAATTTTAAATATATTCATTGTTATTTCATGCTTATATATGAGTAATAATGATTATTATAAAAATTTATAGCAGTGAACACACTAAAAAAGTATAATCACTGTAATTCAGTCCTTCAGAATTAATCATAGTTCATCAGTCATTTTGGTTCATATATTTTTGCAGACTTTTTCACACATACACACAGTTACAAAAATGAGATCATAATAGTGCTTAAGATACAACTCCCTCTTTCTTTTAATGTAATATGCCATAAACAGTTTTCCATGACACAAAATTTCTTCCACAACATGATTTCCAAAAACTTTTTATTATGAAAAATTTCAAACTATATAAAAGTAGCATAGGACTTCCCTGGTGGCACAGTGGTTAAGAATCTGCCTGCCAATGCTGGGGACATGAGTTCAGGCCCTGGTCCAGGAAGATCCCACATGCTGCGGAGCAACTAAGCCCATGTGCCACAACTACTGAGCCTGTGCTCTAGAGCCTGTGAGCCACAACTGCTGAACACATGAGTCACAACTACTGAGCCTGCATGCCACAACTACCGAAGCCTGGGCGCCTAGAGCGCATGCTCCGCAACAAGAGGAGCCACAGCAATGAGAAGCCCGTGCATGGCAATGAAGAGCAGCCCCCACTCACCACAACTAGAGAAAGCCCGCGTGCAGCAACGAAGACCCAACACAGCCAAAAATAAATAAATAAATAAAATTATTAAAAAGAAGCATAAATACTATCATAAAATTTCTGTACCTATCACTCACATTCGACAATCACCAATTCTATACTTTCCTACCCTCCCGCCCCCACCCCCGATGGAGTTTTAAAAAGCAAATTGCAAATATTATATATATATATATATATATTTTTTGCGGTACGCGGGCCTCTCACTGTTGTGGCCTCTCCCGTTGCGGAGCACAGGCTCTGGACGCGCAGGCTCAGAGGCCATGGCTCACGGGCCTAGCCGCTCCGCAGCATGTGGGATCTTTCCGGACAGGGGCACGAACCCGTGTCCACTGCATTGGCAGGCAGACTCTCAACCACTGCGCCACCAGGGAAGCCCTACAACTGTATGTTTGAGTCAGGATTCAAGAAAGGTCTTCCCATTGCATTTGGTTCAGATATAACCTAAGTCTCTTTATCTGTATGTTCCCATTTTGTCTTTTGTTTTTCTTGTATTTTTTTATTGTTGAAGAAGAAACTAGGTTTGTTTTGTAGAGTACTTGCATTCTGCATTTTCCTGATTGCGTTCCCTTGCTGTCTTTTAACATGCTTCTCTGTCCTCTGAATTTTCTATAAATTGGTGGTTAGATCTAGAGTTTTGATCAGAACACTTCTTGGTGGTGGGTTGTACTTCTACCAGGAAGAACTAATCTAGAATACAACTTTTAATGGTTTACTTGTATTGATATAACATAATCCCTTTAATCAATCCCTTTCTATTGGAATTTAAATTATTTCTGACAGGTATTGTGATTACCAACATGGAGAGGACACCACATTCTTTTGTTTAGAATAGATTACTGTAAGTAAATTCAGTGCCAGAGCTTAAAAAGTTTGACCTTGTAAAAGTTTCCATGGAGTTAAACTTTCTTTTTATATATATATATATATATATATATATATATATATATATATAAATTTATTTATTTATTTATTTATTGGCTGCATTGGGTCTCCATTGCTGTGCGCAGGCTTTCCCTAGTTGCAGTGAGCGGGGGCTACTCTTTGTTGCGGTGCGCAGGCTTCTCATTACAGTGGCTTCTCTTGTTGTGGAGCACGGGATCTAGGTGTGCAGGGTTCAGTAGTTGTGGCTAGCGGGCTCTAGAGCACAGGCTCAGTAGTTGTGGCACACAGGCTTAGTTGCTCTGCGGCATGTGGGATCTTCCCGGACCAGGGCTCAAACCCGTGTCCCCTGCATTGGCAGGCGGATTCTTAATCACTGAGCCACCAGGGAAGTCCCAGAGTTAAACTTTCTAAGAGGCTCTCTTGTTTCCTCTGAGCTAGGCCAGAGCACAAAGGCTGGGTGTGTCTGGGGATAACTAAGAAGATGTCCCATTCTACTGAGGTCGCTCTCACTTTGGTTCACTGTTGCCAATGCCAGCGAGCAGTGCAGAGGCTGCACATAGAACCAGGGCTCCATGATGGCAGATGCAGCCACTCTCCACCTCAACCCCAGACCTCACTTTGTCTCAGGCCAGCAGCCCACACATCTCAGCCTCAACCCCTTCTTCACACTGAGTGAAGAGACTCAGCATGTGGAGTGAAGGGTCTGCCAGGCCAGAGGAGCGCTTGTTCCCTTGGATCCTTTATTAGGTTTATAATGCCTGGATTCTGGGTTCATGACTTCTGGTGACACCACAGGTACTTAGCTTAGCTGCTCCCACATGATAACTTGTTTGCCATTGGGCCTAGTCAAGGGGTCAGTGCAGCAGGCCAGCCTAAGTCTCCCACACAGCTTTTGTTGGGAACCAAGACATCTGAATCATTCTGGAACCTCTAAAAGCTCAGTTCTTCACCAGAAGATGAAGCAGCCCCTTCTCCAGTCTGGTTTGTAGGAGAATGGAGGGGCAATCCCACCCCACTTCCAGCCTGGGAGTGTTGAACTCTTGTCATATAATGGTGCAAGCCTGTAACAGGCAAGATAGAGCAGGTCGACTTCTGACTCCCCTTGGCCTGAGAAGACAGTCCAAAGCACTGATGAAGACAGAAGCACTTCACACTTGCAAGGGATCTTACTGAGAAAGCAAGAAGACCAAGCAGGTGACTTTAAGGAGCTGGGAGAAGTGACTCGAGCAGAAGCCCTGTGCTCCGGCTGCCCCAGTCTTGGGTGAGACCACACCTTGCAACAAATGGGCAGAGGTCGGAGTAGATCTGGAATTAGGTAAAGATGCTGAATATAAAAAAAAAAAATGATAACAGAGCCTACTGATGCAGGACACTGAATTCTGCTGCCTTGAGAGGAACTTTGTAACATTCCAGCCTTGTTTAGCTTATCAAACCTGGATGGAGCAAAAGCCCCAGGATCCACCCGCTCCATCAGAAACAAGTCTGAATAAGCCAGGCACTGTCCATCAGATACCCAGGCATTTTGATGGTTCAGTTCTGACCGCCAGCCAAATGTAAATCGAGAACTCCAAGTCATCCATCATGCTGTAGCACGCGTGAGGTTAATACCCTGTCTCGGAGAAGCACACAAAGGGCCGTTTGAGTAGGAAAGTCCCACCTAATCCCGCTGAAACACATAGCCCACATTTGGATCATCTTTCCGAACAACATTTTGGTTTGGAAGGCACAGCTGTCGCTGAGATGCCTGAATACAGCCTGCTGTTCTCTGTGGAAGTGAGGGTAGACTAGGGTGGTTAACTTGAGATGCACTAAAGCCCTCCAGACTGCCCCTTCCTCCAAATAGCCAGGCTGCTGGGAGCCAGATGCTGGTGTTTGCCATAGTATTCATCTCTGCTTGCCAGTGGGCAAAGCTGGGTAATAGCTGAACTTTTCGTAGGACTTTAGGAATATCAGCACCCCTCTCAGGGGTTTGGTTCCACCGAACCAAGGCACAAACAGGCTCTGCTTCACCCTGGAAAGTCCCCTCAGGAATAAGCACTCAGCACTTCTGTTTTCTGGGAGGCTGGTGATTAGGAGAAGCAGCCTTCTCTGACTCAACCCCCAGAGCGTGGCTTTTGGTGAGTTCCATGAAACGTGAGACGTGGACCAAGGACAAAGCCAGAATCAGGTTTATGCCTCTAACAGCTGTGGTTTTCAAATTGTTTCAGATTGCAGAAGTTCAAACAACAGCTGCAGATTTATTCCTTCTTCTTGGGATGGGAGGTGATGGGTGCAAATACAATGGAAACACAACTGCCGTGACTATTTTCTATCAGTAAATCCCAAGTCATGCCTTGGGTTCTGTGAAATAAGATGGAAAATTAGTGATCTGCTACAACCTAACTAAACAGAATACATGGAGTTAGGTACCCCTAACCCCTATGACTTTCCAAATTCAGATTACTATTTTCACTTAAAGATGCCCCAGACTCTTGGGGCTCTAAGAGACCTTAAAGTTATCTAGTCTACATACAGAAATGGCATGGTCCTCCTGTGTCAGTCCTCATTTGTCTGTCCATGACAGATTGCTTTCTTAAGGACAAACACGTTTTAAACGCTTTTGACACACACTGACAAATTCCTCTCCAATAAAGCTCAAAGCAGGGGGCCAACAGTATCTGAAAGGCTAAACTGCACGTTTTTTAGCAACTTCACTAACATGAGATTTCATTACTTCTCTTGTTCTTTTATTCTCCTGCCTGTATGTTTTGGGTGTCAAAATGGAATATAGAATTCCCAAAGGCAAAACCACACTTTTGCAGTCCCCGTGGTAAGAGGCATGAGTGAACACATAATAATAATGAATCAGCGTTTACTGAATATTTACTGAGTGCCAGACGTTAGGCATTAGCTCACTGGGTTCACAACGACCCATTTTGTAGAGGATGCACAGAAGGGCTGAGCAACTTGCCTTATGCGACACAGGGACCAAGCTCAGATCAGTCTGATAAGAGTCTGCAGATCAGCCCATTGCCGTGCTGCTTCCACATGGTCACTACAAATAAATATTTATACTTAGGTTGATTAATTGGTTGTTTTCTTCTGGTAGGACAGACTTGAGCAGCTCAGAAGGGAACAGCCGTAAGAATGGGCTAAAAATGCAATCCTAATTGTCCCAGTCAGTCCTGACTGGAATAGTCCCAACGGATTTCAACAATGCTGAGCTGGGTTTGAGGGTACGACCTGAGGCAGTATTTTTATTAAGGATTTCTTATGACTGGAAACTCTAAGAAGGAAGCTTGAATTATCCCATATAAAAATACAGCCATCTAAGATCATCAGTGGCATTTCCTTTTTATAGTGCGTGGTGCTAATAATAACCCCAAACTCCTCAACCCAACTTTCCAGCTTTTTAAAAGAACAGTACTTATGAGAATGTTTGAATGCTTGTGATTGGCGGGATTTATTCCATCCAGTGTTTCCTGTGGCTTCCCTGAAGGAGAAGGTAAAGGGTTCAGAGTTGATGGCTATTGCAGTCTCTGTTCTGCCCAAGGACCTGTGAGGGGCCCCTGGCTGCTGAGTGAGAGCTAGAGAGAGAGACAGCCCTCTAAGGAAGTGAGGCAGAGATGTGAGGCCAGAGAAGGAGCAAGGCCGTGAGGGTTTTTGTGGAGAACTCAGAACTAAGTCAGATGATGTGTCCTAGGTTCAGGGAGGTACCTGGAAAAAACAGACCCCTTTCTCCATATTGTTATCCTTTGGGCAGCCCTGCTTCTGTCTGCCCAGCACTCCATGTCTGACAGGACCTGAGGAGGGACTGCAACTTCTAAGAGTGTGAAAGGTCTTGGCAAGGTGGAGAGTGACTTATAAACTAAATAATTTCTGGAAGGTTTCCCACCCATGCCAACTCCACGTCTTCCACAACAAGTCTACCTGAGGAGGCCCTCTCCCCGCCGCAGAGCCTGTGGAACAATTCGCCGTGTTTTAAGTTTCTTTTAAAAACAGTTTCTGGAGGTAGAGTTTACATATAGTGATATGTGCCCGTTTTAAGTGTACAAATATCTCAATAAATTTTGACAGAAGTGTGCACCAATACAACCACCACCACAATCAAGATTTAGAAAATTCTTACCTGCCCCTTCCAAGCAATGCCCACCCCCCAACCCCCCACCCCAGGCCACCACCGATGTACCTTCTGCCGCTGCAGCTTAGATTTGCCTTTTCCAGAATCTCATTTACATTGAGCCATGGAGAATGTAGTATTTTGTTCCTGGCTTCTTTCTTTGGGCAGAAATTTTGTGAGATTCATCAGTGTTGTTGTATATATGAATAGTTCTTTTTTGTTGCTGAGTGATATACTATTCTATGGATGTACCACAATCTGTTTAGCCTTTGAGTTAGCCATTTTTTGATTATTATGAATGAAGGTTCTGTGCACATTCATGTAAAACTCTCTTTGTATGTGCACTCATTTCTCTTGGGCAAATACCTAGGAGTGAAATTGCTGTGTCATAGAATAAGTATATATATTTTTAAAATATTTATTTATTTATTTATTTAGTGGCTGCGTTGGGTCCTAGTTGCGGCATGCAGGACCTTTAATTGCGCCGTGTGGGCTCTTCGCTGTGGTGCGTGGACTTCAGAACACGTAGGCTCTGTAGTTGTGGCACTTGTGCTCTCAACTTGTGGCGAATGGGCGTAGCTGCCCTGCGGCATGTGGGATCTTAGTTCCCCAACCAGGGATTGAACCAGTGTCCCCTGCATCGCAAGACGGATTCTTAACCACTGGATCACCAGGGAAGTCCTGTATATTTTCAACTTGATAAGAAACTGCCAAACTGTTTTCCAAAGTGGAATATCTGAAAGTCCCAGGTGCTTCATCCCATCCTCCCCAATGCTTGGTATTGTCAGTCATTTTAAATTTAGTCATTCTCAGGGGTAAAGTGGTATCTCACAGTGGTCTTAATTTGCATTTCCCTGATAACTAATCATGTTGAACATCTTTTCTTGTGCTTGTTATCCATTCATGTATCATCTTTTTCAAACCTTCTGTCCTTTTTAAAAGATTGAGTTACCTTCTTTTTATTCTGGTTGCAAGCCCTTTATCTGATATTTACATTGCAAATATTTTCTTCCAAATTGTGGCTTGCTGTTTCCATTTCAAGTGTCTTTCGAAATGCAGAAGTTTGGTGGGGTTTTTTTGAAGTCTAATTTATCATTTTTTTCTCCCTATGGTTTATACTTTTGTATTCTGTCCATGAAATCTTTGCCTACCTCGGGGTTGTGGATATATTCTCCTGTGATTTCTTCTAGAAATTTGTAGTTTTAGCTTTACTTTTAGCTCTATGATTTATTTCAAGGTAATTTTTGTATACAACGTGAGGTAAAGGCCAGGATTCCCTTTTTTTCGTGCAGATATCCAGTTGTTCCAGTACCACTTATCGAAAATATAATTTTTTTCTCCTTCTGTCAAAAATCTGCTAAACATAAATGTGCATTTACTTCTGGTTCTGCTACTCACCAGCCTCATGACCTTACAGAAAGACTTAGCCTCTCTGAGGTTCCATTTCCTTATCTGTAAAATGGGATAATAGCACCTACTTCTAGGGTACTGTTTTTTCCTTCAAAGAATATGTATAAAAGATTTGCCACTGTGCCTGGCACAGTAGGTCCTCCATAACTGTGGACTGAACACTAACATCAGTTATATATACAAAGCTGCTTACCATTGCTAAAGCACTTTTGAATATATTATTTGGTATGATCTTGTCCGATTCTTCTGTCTCATGCTTTAAGACCCTCTAAGAGAAAGAACTGCAAGATAGTCATCCTTGCACTTCATCTGTACTCAGTAGAGGTTGTAGGTGTAATTTCCTGAAGGTCAGAGGTCGTGTTTACTCTACTTTGCATTCTCTCCTGGTACCTAGGCAGTGCTCAGCCACACACACTAGGTGCTTCGTTTAGTGGGACAAGAATTTATCTAAGCTCTTCTTGAAATCAGTCATGTTTCCAGTCTTTTCTCTCATCTTTCTTTCCCTCCCTAGAGATGTCATGGGTTCTGAACCACCTTTGATGATCAGCCTGTGACTCCCACATCCTACCCTCTGCCTGGCTTGCTTCCACCCTCCCTTGCATTTCCAGCACCCTCACACTCAATATGTCTGAAACCACATGCGTTGGCAGTATCTGAATCAAAGCTCTTTTGGCTGCAAGAAGCAGAAACTCACTCAAATTAACTCAAGTAGAAAGCAGTGTTTATTGAAAGGCTGCAGGAGGACTGTCTCACAAATGAAGGGCGGGGGGCTTGCAGGAGAACTTCCTTGACTTGAGTGATCAAGGACAGTCTCATAGAATAACAGCATTTGAAACAAAGTCAGGCCATATTTGAAGAAGTGAACATGGTGTGAAATGTCTTTTCCAGTAGATGGAACAGCTTGGATAAATTCAAGAAGATAGGAATGTGATACTCATTCTTGAATACTGCTTGGTACTGTGGTTATTTGGGAATCCAACTTATTTTTCCAACTGGATTCTGAGTATTAACCTCATCTTATATCTCTTCATATTGCTTTAGGACAAAATAATAAAGGTTATCACAACCACCATCATCATCATTATCATCATTACTGCCAGAACTATTTATCCAACCCATGATGTGCCAGGTACAGCACTAAATTCTTTTCCACATTTCTTTTCCAATCCTCAGAGTACCTTTGGATTTTTATAGCTGAGATATTTGAGGCTTAGAGAGGTATGTTCTTTAACTTGACCAAAGTGATTACTTAAAAGGTACAGGGGAGAGACTGGAATCCAACCCAGGTCTTGCTCCCAAAGTCCCTTAATCTTGAACCTTAGCTTTCAAACATTGTCTTAACTCTTGGCTTGCTTTTCTGTTTTTTTTTTTTTTTTTTAAATGTATTTATTTTATCTATTTATTTTTGGCTGCATGGGGTCTTCATTGCTGCGCCTGGGCTTTCTGTAGTTGCAGCTAGCAGGGCAACTCTTTGTTGCGGTGCAAGGACTTCCCATTGCAGTGGCTTCTCTTGTTGTGGAGCATTGGCTCTAGGTGCGTGGGCTTCAGTAGTTGTGGCGTGTGGGCTCAGTAGTTGTGGCTTGAGAGCTCAGCAGTTGTGGCTCGTGGGCTTTACACTGTAGACTCTGTAGCTGTGGCGCACGGGCTTAGCTGCTCCATAGCATGTGGGATCTTCCCGGACCAGGGCTCAAACCCGTGTCCCCTGCATTGGCAGGTGGATTCTTAACCACTGTGCCACTAGGGAAGCCCTTGGCTTGCTTTTTGAATGAAAAAGGCTTTATGTGATTGGTATTGGAAATTCCCCCCACAGTCATCTATAACTATTAAATTATTGTTAGTGCAATCCTGAACTAAAGATCTTTAATGATGACTTCATTCATCACAAAAGATTCTGGCTCTTTGAAAATGACAGAAAATCATTATTTCTTCTGACCAGCCCTTCTTCAAATGGGATTCTAATCCTTAAACCTTGCAGGAATATTGACACTGGGAGGAAGTAATTTCTCAGCCCCAGTTAGCATTGCTAATATTTGGGCAAACAGCTCCTTTTAGAGTTGTTTCCTTGGCTTGGCTTTTTGCTTAGAGAACTTTGGTTACAGAGAACGCAAGAGAAGGGCTTTGCAAATGATACTGATCAATAAGCTTCAAGAGGCAGGGAGGATATGATGGGTTTAAGTGGTCCCTGGCTACCCTCCCTGAGCCAAACGCACTTTCAAGGTATCTAAAGCAGTGGCTTTTTAAAACCCAGGTCCCCTAATCAGTGAGGAGGACTACCTTGTGCATTTGTTGCACTCTCTTTGAGAGGGAATCTTCAAACCCTCTCATCTCCAGTCTCTGAATTATGGTCTCAGTATGCCACTGAAATTACTCACGGTCTGTTAAAGAGGAAGTGGGGCTATGAAGGGGGACCCTGGCCCAGGAAGTATTATGAATCATTCCAGTGGGGTGTATGGGGCACCACCCACTGTTGGCATTATATCCAAATTCTACTCTGCCCTCAGCATCCCCTCCCCCTGCCTGCTCTGGTGATCTAACATAGAGCCTCATAAGTCTAGCTCTGAGTTGGATGCTAACAGCAATTGTTTGTATCTGTATAACTCTTTGTAGTTTGCAATGCATTTTGAATCATTTATCGAACCTCCATCTATTCATTCATTCAGTAAATACATACTTAGTAATAATAGTAATATTATGGGCCCACCATAGGACAAGTATTGTGCCAGAAATAGAGGCTATAGTGATAATCAAAAGAGTCATACAGTTTTGGTCACTGCCATTGTGAATTTGATAGTCTAGGGAAGTGTTTTGCTTTTTTAAAACATACTTCAGTTGAATTGTGATGTAAAAGGTATTTCTTACTGAGGATCATGGTCAAAAACATGGAAACACACTGGTTTAGCGGAGGCTATTATAAAAGATTCCTCAAAGTATCCTCCTCACAGTCACTGGAGAGTTCATGAAGGCTAGTGCAGGAGAGAGAAAATATTATTAACTATTCTTGCTTATAGTAGTATGCATCGGGTATTGTACCTTGCAAGGTAAGCAAAGGTGATCAAATACATTGGTCCTTGCCTTCAATTCTTTTGGGACACCCCGTTATCCTCAGGATGAAGGCTCAGATACCTCAGTCTGATACAGAAGCCACTTTTGGATGATCTGGTCTCTATCTATCTCTCTGGTTCCCTTCACCTCTGTTCATATCATTCCCTCCCTCCTCCTCAGATGCCCTCCTGACCCCAGATACCTGGAAACACCTCTTCACCTTGGAACATTCAGCCTAAGCATCACTTCCTCTGTGCCTTTGCCGTGCTCCTCCAGGCAAAACTGACTGCTTCTTGTCTTGTCATTCACTGTCACCTTTCTCATCCCGCTTCTGTTCATGGTACTCTCTTTCCTTTGGGAAGATTCCCCCACAACTCTCCACGTGGTGCTGATGACAGGCAAGGCTCATAGAGTGACCTCATGATCCTGGCCTAGAACCCCATATTCTAGCGATTGCAGTTGGTCCAACTATGTTATATAACCCAAGCAGGGCCAATCACAGCCCATGAGCCTTTTGTGTTAAGATGGTTCGAGCTGCATCTCTAAATGGTCCTGAACATACAATCTCTAACTTTATATGCCCTTGTTTGTCTGTAGTCTGTCTCCTTCTACCACCCTGTAAATTCCTCAAGGCAGGGACTTTTCTTTGATTTAAATAATATGCGTGTATGAATTCGTGTGTATAAAAGTAGTATGTTCTCTTTGTAGGAAATTTGTAGGCAATTTCTCTATAGAAAAGTTTAAAAACACACAAAAAGATTGTTAAACACTTGTAATCCTTCCTCTCCCAAACACACTTTAACACCATTTTTACAATGCAGATACACACAAAACTCACCTTTTACACAATTAGGATATAATTGAACGTACGATTTTATGACTCATTTTTTTCACTTAATTATATATTGTGAAAACTTTCCCATGTAATTAGCTATTTTTCCACAGGATTTTTATTGGCCATCTATTATTCTGTCAAGTGGATAAAATGTGTCATGATCTATTCATCAAAAATCTATTAGGGGCTTCCCTGGTGGCGCAGTGGTTGGGAGTCCGCCTGCCGATGCAGGGGACACGGGTTCGTGCCCCGGTCCGGGAAGATCCCACATGCCACGGAGCGGCTGGGCCCGTGAGCCATGGCCGCTGAGCCTGCGTGTCTGGAGCCTGTGCTCCGCAACGGGAGAGGCCACAACAGTGAGAGGCCTGTGTACCGCAAAAAAAATAAATCTATTAGAAATTTAGGTGGCTTCTACTTCTCATTATTATAAAAAATGCTGTGTCTGATTTATGCCAGAGGTGACACTGCAAAGAATGGTATTTTCATTAAATGAGGCTGGTCAATATGATATCCACATGGCGAGTGTATTAGTTACCTATTGCCATGTAACAATATTACCATAAACTTGCACTTTAACACAACACACACTTATTATCTTATTTTTTGCCTTTGTTTCTGGCTGTGTCACGTGGCACATGGGATCTTAGTTCCCCGACCAGGGATCGAACCCATGCCCCATGCAGTGGAAGCTCAGAGTCTTAACCACTGGACAGCCAGGGAATTCCCAACACACACTCATTATCTTTTTTTAAAAATAAATTTATTTATTTATTTTGGCTGCATTGGGTCTTTGTTGCTGCGCGCGGGGTTTCTCTAGTTACGGAGAGTGGGGGCTACTCTTTGTTGCGGTGCAAAGGCTTCTCACTGCAGTGGCTTCTCTTGTTGCGAAGCATGGGCTCTAGGCACGCGGGCTTTAGTAGTTGTGGCTCACGGGCTTAGTTGCTCCTCACTGTGTCGGATCTTCCTGGACTGGGATCGAACCTGTGTCCCCTGCATTGGCAGGCAGATTCTTAACCACTGCACCACCAGGGAAGTCCCCACACTTTTTTTTTTTGTTGGTTGTGTTGGGTCTTTGTTGCTGCGTGCGGGCTTTCTCTAGTTGTGGAAAGCGGGGGCTACTCTTTGTTGCGGTGCGCGGGCTTCTCATTGCAGTGGCTTCTCTTGTTGTGGAGCACAGGCTCTAGGCATGCGGGCTTCGGTAGTTGTGGCATGCGTACTCTAGAGCACAGGCTCAGTAGTTGTGTCCCATGGGGCTTAGTTGCTCCGCAGCATGTGGGATCTTCCCGGACCAGAGATCGAACCCGTGTCCCCTGCACTGTCAGGCAGATTCTTATCCACTGCACCACCAGGGAAGCCCCCCCATACTTATTATCTTAAAGTTTCTGTAGACAATAGTTTGGGCATGGCTTAACTAGTCCCTGTGCTTCAGGGTCTCACAAATTTGCAATCAGGATGTTGGCTAGGGCTGCAGTCTCATCAGAGGTTCAACTAGGGAAGGATCTACAAGCAAACTCATGTGGTTATAGGCAGAATTCGATTTCTTGCAGGCTGCCAAACTCAGGGACTGTTTTTTGCTGCTGAGAGCCTGAGCCCACCCTCACCTCCTTGCTGCATGGTTCTCTCTATGGAGTAGCTCACAAAATGACAGGTTGCTTCTTCAAAGCCAAGGAGAGAGAGAGAGAGAGAGAGACTCCTTTGAAGTCGAGTGTTACAATTTTAAGTAACATAATCACATACACATAATCACATATAGCTTATCACTTTTGCCATATTTTATTGGTTATAAGCAAGTCACCAGTACCATGTACACTCATGAGGAGGGGATCACACAGAACATAAACACCAGGGTGGGAATCATGGGACTGCTCTAGGCTCTGCCTCAGTGAGGGTCCCGAACTTTCTTTTTTTTTTTTTTTTTTTTTTTTTTTTCTTGCGTTATGCGGGCCTCTCACTGTTGTGGCCTCTCCCATTTGCGGAGCACAGGCTCCGGACGCGCAGGCTCAGCGGCCATGGCTCACGGGCCCAGCCGCTCCGCGGCATGTGGGATCCTCCCGAAACGGGGCACGAACCCACGTCTCCTGCATCGGCAGGCGGACTCTCAAGCACTGCGCCACCAGGGAAGCCCCCGAACTTTCTTGATGCATGGAACATTTAATGGCTTAGTCATTAAATGACTAAATTTACAAACTAAATGATTTGTATTTGGGCACCTCTAGGCCCAAATACAAATACCTAAAAATTCTGTTTATTAAGTAGCTAGATCCAAACAACTTAGTGAGTATTTATATAATACTCATAAATTAAAAGAAAAAAATAACATTTTATTTTACTTTTAAGCAACCACAATATTTGCTAATGGACTTGTGCTCCTACTGGGCACTGCAGAGTTTATCGTGTGTTAGATTGAACACCATTACTCTCATCTCCTGATTTCAAGTGATATTTATTTTATGTCGTGGCAACTTTGAAAAATGCAGCTTTGCAAAAAATATGATGTCATTGAAGGGAACATAGTACAATTTAATGATGAAACTGTGAACTACTTCAGGTTAATAGTTTATATGGTACCTAACAGATGTCACTATGCTCCCTTCAAAAATGTAAAATATCCCATGACACCCCTGTGAATTCACTGTGGCACCCAAGGTACCACTGTGTACTTGGTACACCGTTTGAGAGCCATGGCCATATGGAAAAAATTTCCTTGACCTCTACTTCACACTATAAACAAAATGAATTTCAGATAAATTGTAGATCTAAATATAAAATAAAAAGAGTAAAGCTTTTAGAGGAAAACATAGGAGAACATTTTTCTGATCCTGGGGTAGGACACAGTTTCTTGAATAGGACTCAAAAAGTACTAACCATAAAAAAGATTGATAAATTTGGATATATTAATATTATATTAAGAATTTCTTTTCACCAAAAGTGAGTGAAAAGGCACTTCATAAAGTGGAAGCAGATATCTGCATACATATATCCGACCAAGGGCTTATAGCCAAGATGTTTAAAGAACTCTTGCAAACCAATAAGAAAAAGACAGACTACTCAGTAGAAAAATGGGGAATAGACTTGAATAGACTTTTCAGAAAAGAGGATGTCCAGTGGCCAATAATCATATGAAGAAGTTTCAACCCTGTTAATCATTAGGGAAATGAAAATTGGAACCACAATTCGATACCACTACCAGATGGCTACAGTTTTTTAAAAGGGGAACTATCAAGTGTTATCAAGGATTTGAAGAAACCCGAACTCTCTTACAAAACTGGTGGGGGTGTACATTGGTGGAATCATTTTGCTAAACTGTTTAGCAACATCTGCTAAAGTGGATCATACACTCTGACCCAACATTCCATGGCCCAGCAATGTCTCTCCTAAGCATATACCCCAAATAAATGCAGACATACATTAACCAAAAGAATGTTCACAACAGTATTGTTTATAATAGTCTCAGTCTAGGAACTATCCATATGTCTATAAATTGCAGAATAGATAAATAATTTGTGGGACATTCCAGTAATGGAATATTATACAGAATGAGCTATCTATAACTACATGAACAATATAGTAGAATCTGACAAACACAATGTTAAGCAAAAGAAGACAGGGCATCCCAACTACCCCAACCCTGCCACCCAACTGCAAATCACATACTGTATGATTCCATTTATATAAAGTATAAACAGAGGCAAAATTAATCTATACTGTTAGAAGTCAGGCTAACATTTACCCTTGGTGGGAAGGGGATTTGTAACTAGAAGGGGGCAAAAGGGGGCTTCTGGAGTTCTGGTCTCATATTCTCTTTCTTGATTTGCATACGAATTATATAGGTGTATCTACATTGTGAAAATAGTTGAACTGTATATTTATGATGTGTTCACTTAACACATGTATGTATGTTGTAATTCAACAAAAAGTTGAAAAAAATAAGTAATTCTGTAATGAACATCCTATATCTTTTCAGACATACCTGGTTTTTTTTTTTTTTTTGACTAAATTCCTAGAATTGAATGGTTTGAACATTTTTACGTCTTTCAATGTATCTTGCCAACTTGTCAGGGACTGCTTTTATTTCCCTTTGTCTGCCAGTGCCTAGCACCATGTCACTGCCTACTAGATGTTTGTTGAATAGATGAACAGATGAACAAATGAAGACCTTCCTTCAGTCCTTGAATGAATCAAGCCCTTTGAAGCCTAAAAGCAGTTCCTGTTTGTTCTGCCCAGAAGTCTTTTCCCTCTGTTCTTATTGCTGACTCTCAGCTTAAAATACACTCAACTGAGAGCCTTTCCCAACCATGCTAAGTAGTCCTCCTTTCTTATTCTCTTTCTTAGCTCCTTTTATTTACAAATCCCAGTGTGTAATTATTATATTTTATTTATTTGTGTAGTTGCTTGCTTATTGCCATTCTCCCACTGGACTCTAAGTACCACGAAGATAGGAATGACATGTGTCTTGTCCACTATTGTAATCCCAGCACCTTGCACAGTGCCTAGGATGGAGAAGGCCTTTATGTTAGTGAGACATTTTCAGCCGCAAAGGACAGACTCCTAACTCAGACAAGCTTAAGCAAAATGGAAAATTTTGGCTCAGTAATTGAGAAGTTCCGGGGGTAGGTTCACTTCAGACACGTTTGCATCCACAAGTTCAAATAATATTATTAACCCCCCACCCCCCCTCTCTTTTTCTATCTTTTGCCACTATTTGGCTTAATTTTCAGACAGATTCTTTCCTGATGTGGTAGTAAAAGGACCACCCACAGCTCCAAATTTACTTTGCTCACCATCTCAGAAGAAAAGAAAGCAACATTTTGGTAGGGTTGTCAAGAGTCTTGGGGAGGACGCTCATTGGTCCAGCTTAGGACCACATACCCATCAATGAGCCAAACACAGTGGGTCTGGGGATGGAGTTGTACATACCCAGGTCTCGGTTCCTTGACCATCTCTGAGAGGGTTAACGTTAAGTGTGGGGTGGCTGCAGGATCAGCCACATGATTTGCAGGTCCTCCTGCAAAATGAAATTGCAGTTTCCTTGGTCCAAAAATTATTAAGAATTTCAAGATAGCAACAGCAAGGTATTAAGCCAAATATGGGGACCTTTTGAGACAGGGGTCCTGTGCAGACTGCCTGGGTCATACTTCTGTGAAGCCAGCCCTGGGTGTCTGAATTAATCAGAGAGGATTAACCAGCTATGCTCATGCCCCTCCTCAGAAGTGGGCCTTATGTCTCTACCATGTTTTACAGGAATAGCAAAATCAAATGCCTATAACATAAATGAGTGATGTGGGCTAGGGGTGGTGCTGACCATGGGAGAATGTAGGTTGACTATTGCCCAACCTTCTAACTTTTCAAGAGAAGCCAGGATCAAGACTTTAAAAAAAAAAAAAAAGCAAACTCCTGATTTTTTTATTTTTTGTGGTTACAAAAAGTTTATTATCTTGTACACCCATACAAGTAATATGTACTCATTTAAACCAAATTAACAACATGAACGTATTGGTGGGTGACATGTGATCACACACAGGCGCTGGGCAAAGTGCTTTATATACATTTTCTCGTGTATACTCACTGCACGTATCGATGGATGAGGAAACCAAGGCACAAAGAGATTGAATAACTTACCTAAGTTTGTACAACTTGGAGCTGAGATTTGAACTCAAGTCTGACACCAGAGCCTACGCTCTGAACTTCTACCCCATTTCGGCTGCCTGCGTGCCAGCCAATCTGAACTCCTGCAGTTCCCTGATTGGTCCAGAACCTGGCAGTTAGTGGGAACTCAAGTAAAGGTTGGTTGCGTAAATTTTGTTTTAATGAAGAGTGATTCACACCACTATGCTTTCATAAATACTGCTTTCTCTTCCTGAAACATTCTTCACTCACAACTATTTTGTCTACCTGGAAAATATCTACTGATTCTTTAAGATTTATCTTAGTCATTACATAGCATCATGAAAAGACTTTATAGAACACTCCCCTTCCCGCATCCAGTGGACAGTCTTAATCATTTCCTCCACATTTTAAAATATCTTTTTTATGGCACACTTCTTTATGTATCAACAACTTTTTTAATATAAAGGAATTTGTTCTGAAATAGAATAAAGTTTCAGGGGTACAACATAGTGTCACAATTTTAAAGGTTATACTCCATTTATAGTTATTATAAAGTATTGGCTATATTCCCTGTGCTGTACAATATAGTCTTGTAGCTTACTTATTTTATACATGGTAGCTTGTACCTCTTAATCCCCTACTCCTATCTTGTCCCTCCCCTGCTTTCCTCTCCCCACTGGTAACCACTAGTTTGTTCTCTATATCTGTGAGTCTGTTTCTGTTTTCTTTTTTTTTTTTTCTTGTGGTACGCGGGCCTCTCACTGCTACGGCCTCTCCCGCTGTGGAGCACAGGCTCCAGACGCACAGGCTCAGCGGCCATGGCTCACGAGCCCAGCCGCTCCGCGGCATGTGGGATCTTCCCGGACCGCGGCACGAACCTACGTCCCCTGCATCGGCAGGCGGACTCCCAACCACTGTGCCACCAGGGAAGCCCTCTGTTTTCTTATATTCACTAGTTTGTTTTATTTTTTAGATTCCACATATAAGTGTTATTATACAGTATTTGTCTTTCTCTGTCTGACGTATTTTACTGAGCATAATACCCTCCAAGTCCATCTATGCTGTTACAAATGGCAAAACTTCAATCTTTTTCTGGATGAGTAGTATTCCATTGTACATATATATATGACATCTTTACCCATTCATCTGTTGATGGACACTTAGGTTGTTTCCGTATCTTGGCTATTGTAAATAGTGCTGCTATGAACATTGGGGTGCATATATCTTTTAGAATAAATATTCTTGTTTTCTTTGGGTATATACCCAAGGGTGGAATTGTTGGATCATATGGTAGTTCTATTTTTAGTTTTTTGAGGAACCTCCATACTGTTTTCCACAGTGGCTTCACCAATTTACATTCCCATCAACAGTATACAATGGTTCCCTTTTCTTCACATCCTCACCAACACTTGTTATTTGTGTTCTTTTTCGTGATGGCTATTCTGACCAGTGAAAGGCGACAGCTTATTGTGGTTTTGATTTGCATTTCTCTGATGATTAATGATGTTGAGCATCTTTTCATGTGCCTTTTGGCCATCTGTATGTCCTCTTTGGGAAAATGTCTATTCAGGTCTGCCCATTTTTAAATCAGGTTGTATTTTTGATGTTGCGTTATATGAGCTGTTTATATATTTTGGATATAAGCCCCTTATCGGTCATGTCATTTGCAAATATTTCCTCCCATTCAGTAGGTTGTCCTTTCATTTGTTGATGGTTTCCTTTCCTGTGCAAAAGTTTTTAAGTTTAATTAGGTCCCATTTGTTTAGTTTTGCTTTTATTTCTTTTGCTTTAGGAGACAGATCCAAAAAAATATTGCTATGATTTATGTCAAAGAGTGTTCTGCCTATTTTTAATGTTCTGATTTTTTTAATGTTGATAAAAATTATCCAAAAATTGGAAATGAGGGAAGAGGATTACTAGTTTCTTTCAATGGCATTCAAAAGCAGTGGCTCTCAAAATGTGCTCCTGTCAACAGCATCAGCATCACCTGAGAACAAAACATCAGAGCATATATGTGTGTGTGTGTGTGTGTGTGTGTGTGTGTGTGTGTGTGTGTGTGTAATGAATGAAAGCAATGATACAAGGGAGGAATTAGGATTATTCTGTTATTATAATGTACTCATACTACCTGTGAAGTGGTGGAGTGTTATTTGAAAGTAGACTTGGATTAGCTGTAAATGTGTGTTGCGAACTCTAGGGGGACCACTAAGAAAAGTAAAAAATAAGTATAACTGATATGCTAAGAAAAGAGAGAAAATGAAATCATATACGGTGTTCAAGTAAAACCACAAAAGGCAAAAAGAGTGGACGACAAAAACAAAAATCACAAAAACAAAACAAAACAAAAAACCCAAAAGCAATGAACAAAGGCAACAAATAGAAAACAATAGCAAATATGATAGATATTAGTCCAACTATATCAATAACTACTTTGAATGTCAATGGTCTAAATGTACCAATTAAAAAAAAGAGATCATCAGAGTGGATCATAAAACAAGACCAATTACATGTGTACAAGAAACCCTATACATATATACATATATATGTATGTATATATGTGTGTGTATATACATATATATGTGTACATATATGTATATAAATTAAATGGGTGGAGAAAAATATACCATTCTAACACTATCCAAAAGAAATCAGGAGGGGCTTCCCTGGTGGTGCAGTGGTTGAGAGTCCGCCTGCCGATGCAGGGAACACGGGTTCGTGCCCCGGTCTGGGAGGATCCCACATGCCGCAGAGCGGCTGGGCCCGTGAGCCATGGCCGCTGGGCCTGCGTGTCCGGAGGCTGTGCTCTGCAATGAGAGAGGCCACAACAGTGAGAGGCCCGTGTACCGAAAAAAAAAAAAAAAAAAAGAAATCAGGAGGAGCTATATTAATTTTAGATGGAGAAGACATCAAAGCAAGGACATTTCTCAGGGATGAAGAAGGGGGGAGGTTGTGCATGCAAGGAATTCTCTCTACCTTCTGTTAAATTTTGTGGCAAACCTAAATCTGCTCTAAAATAAATAAAGTTTGTTAAATAAAAAATATATTTCTTTTAGGGTCTAGTGAGAGCAAACAAGTATCAATGCCTCTTTCCAGGCTATAGGGGCACTACCCTGATGGAAGTGCTCCTGAGGATGGCCTGGATTCAGCCCAATTTCCAGAGTGACAAGCAGGTGATGAGGAAAAAAAGGCAGTCTGGCCAGGAATCTGAAATTAGGATGCCCTACAGATTTGGGCATATGGTAGATCCCACAGTCACCTCAGGCAACTTCACCTCTTCACTCAGTTTGCTCATCTGTAGTAATACCAGAGTAGCATAGTGGATATGGACCACTATGGCTTCAGTGGCTCTGAAGTTCCCCACATTTCAGTTTGAATTCAGGCTTTGTCTCCAACTTAGCAGCTGCATGCTCGTGCTTAAGTTACCCTTCCACCACCACTTCCAGACTCAGCTGCATCATCTATAAAGTGGGAATATCATTAGTACCCACCATAGAGGGTTATCCTGAGGATAAAATGAATAATGCACTGGGCACATTGTAAGCCTTGTGCAGTCAATTACAACTATTATTTATTAGGTTGAACCATATTACACTGACAAAGTTTGACTCTTTATGACCTATAGAATCAATAATTTCATATTGTTTGACCTAGTATCTCTTATGGGACTGTTACGAGAACTACATGAGATAATATAGGCGCGGTGCTTAATTAAGCACCATTTGAGGTGCTTAATGGTGATGATGATGATGATGATGATCCACAATCCTGGAGACATTACCTGGTGTTGGGAAATCAAGAGACCCAAGTCACACATCAAGAAACTTGATCACTGACTGTAACTAGCCCTTTAATTTACTTGTCAGTTCTACCTCCTTCACTCTTTCCCCCTCTTCCTTCCTCT
>NW_006771758.1:1653600-1663062 GCF_000442215.2 Lipotes vexillifer
CCGCCTTCCCTCTTTCCCCCACCTCCTCCTGCCCTAATTGTTATAGTGGAGATCTTATCTTAGAAATCTTTGTATTGATAGATTCTAGCAAAGGCCAGGCATATAATAAATGCTGTTGGTTGAATGAGTGATTCCAAGAGCTTTATGGGTTTCCCATGGGTTAGGGAGATTTGCTTTTTCTGTGGGTAAAAACTCAAAATTAAAGACTAAAATCTTGAATATAACCAAGAGACTTGGGTAAAAGATCCTCTTTAGACTTTAATTCCTTCTGTCAAAATGGATCCAGTAATACTAACCTGCTACCTCAAGGAGTATTTGAAGAGCAAGAACGTTGTTGGGGAGCTACACATCTATTAGAACGGCTAAAATTAAAAGACTGACGGTATTGTGGCCAGGATGCAGAGCAGCTGGAACTCTGATACATTGCTGGTGGGAAAGCAAAATCATACAGCCACTTTGGAAAATACTTTTTGCAGTTTCTTATGAAGTTAAACATATATTTTAGCCACAAGACCTAGCAAGTCCATTCTGAATTATTTACCCTAGAGAAATGAAAATTTACATTCACATGAAACTTGAATGTTTATAGTGACTTCATTCATAATCGTCAAAAACGGGAACCATCTAAATGCCCTTCAGCTGGTGAATGGGTAAACAACTAGGGTATAATCACACAATGGAATACTACTGAACAATAAAAAGGAAGAAGTATCGGGAGTTCCCTGGTGGTCCAGTGGTTAGGACTCAGCACTTTCACTGCTGTGGACAGTGGACACGGGTTCAATCCCTGGTCAGGGAACTAAGATCTCACAACCCGCACGGCCAAAAAAAAAGGGAAAGAAGTATTGATACATGCAGCATCGTGGCTGAGTCTTAAATGCATTATGCTGAATGAAAGAAGCCAGACTCCAAAGGCTACATTCTGTACGGTTTCATTTATATGTCATTCTAGAAAAGGCAGCACTATAGGGACATAAAACAGATAAGTGATTGCCAGGGGTTAGGAGTGACAGGAGACAGGAGGGTGATCTTGATTGTGGAAGTGGTTATTAGATTGTATGCATTTGTCAAAACTAATAGCAATGCGTACTAAAAAAAATGGAGAATGTTAATGTATGTAAATTATACTCGAATAAACCGAACTTTAAAAAAAAAGAGCTAGTTGCTGGGAAAATGATCTACAAAGGAAAGCTATCACAGGGCCAACACTATTTTCACAGTAAGAGCCCATGAAGACAATTCTCCCATGAACAACTTGGAAGTCTGTGCTGAGCCAGAATGAAAGAATTATTATTAGTTATTTAATTTATAATTTAATTAAACATTTATTGTGCCTTCCAGATGCAGGGGGTGGATGAGAGAAGAAAAAGGTCTAGCTCCTGTTCACGAGGGGCTCACAATGTCGTGAATGTGGGGTAAGAAAAAGACAGTTACAATATAATGTGATCATTATCTTTGATAATAATTAAGGAATCAGTATATAATTAGACTCTTCACACATTACACAACTAAAAGCACAAGTTAAGCATTATGAATATGGTCCCGACCCCCATACTTATTAGCAGTAGAATGAGAATTATTACAATTAGCATGTGTTAACTGCTTACTAAGTGAGAGGTATTATTCTAAGCATCCATTTAAGCCTCACAAGAACTCTATGATCTAGGAACTATCATTATTAGCATCTTTTATAGATAAGGCAACAAAGTCACAGAAAAGTTTATTTGCCTGTTGTCACACAGCTGGTAAAGGACAGAAAAGGAATTTAAACCTGGCAGGGTGGCCACCTCCTAACTATGATATTATACTGTAGCTAGAAGGAACAGTGACCTCGGTCACCTGGACTCCTGAAATTTGGAACTGGTTGCTCTAACTCTGCCTCAGTTTCCCTAACATCAGAGGAGAGAATCAAGCTTGTGTAGAGAGGTCAAGTATGCAAAACTCTCTGCATAAGACACCAGGATAAACCATTATTCCTTTTGTGTTTCTTTCCTGAGTGTTTACCATTTGTCCACCCACCCCCATTACTAAAGTAACACATAAGTAGAGAAGTATTGTAGAAAATGGAAGGGGCAAGACAAACAAACAAACAAACAAAAAATGATGAAGAAAAACCAAAAAAAACAAACCAAACAAAAAACCTTCATCCATCCATAGTCTCACCATCCAGAGGTAACTGCCATTAACATTTTGGCATATTTCCTTCTAGTTTTTTTTTTAGTCTTTTATTTACATAGCTGAGATCATACTTACATTTGTAATTTTGGACACTGATTTTTTTCCCTTAACGTCAGAGCATAAACTCTTTGCAAACATTATTTTAAATAAATGGCCACATAATAATCCATCATATGAATATTCTATAATTTATTAACTGTTCCTTCACAGTTGGACATTTATGTTGTTTCCAATTTTTCACTATTATAAATAACACCACTATGAACATTATAGTCCATAAATCTTTGTGTGCATTGCAGATTATTATTATTATTATTTAATTTATTTATTTATTCATTTATTTATGGCTGCGTTGGGTCCTCATCGCGGTGCCTGGGCCTCTCATTGCCGTGGTCTCTCCTGCAGCGGCGCACAGGCTCTAGGCGCACGGGCTTCAGTAGTTGCGGGTCACGGGCTCCAGAGTGCAGGCTTAGTAGTTGTGGCACACGGGCTTAGTTGCTCCTCTGCATGTGGGATCCTCCTGGACCAGGGCCTGAACCCACGTCCCTTACACTGGCAGGCGGATTCCCAACCACTGCACCACCAGGGAAGCCCTGCAGATTATTTTTTTAGGCTAGTTTCCCAGAAATGTAATTAGTAGATTAAATGTCATGAATATTTTAAAGATTATGTAGAGATGTAGTATTCTTTATAAATAACAAATACATTCTTTACAAATAAATGGAAAGTCTTTTGGGGGTCAAAAGTTGTGTATATGTTTGTTTCTGTGTATAAGTGTGGAAGGGCATAGATGAGAGACAGAATTGGGAATCATTTTTTTGGTCAGTGCAGAAACCCCTGGACTTTTTCTCTTGTGAGCTATTTCCCAATTTTCAGGGGCACATGCTGATTAAATATTGTTCAGCTGAGTGCCAGCAATTGGGAACAAATTTCAGATATGGAGCTTGGATGCCTTTTGCAAGTAGATTGTCCATAGAATGAGTTAGACTTGATACTTCAATATTTTTTAACTGGCACAGCACTTTCACCACCATTATCTCAACAGCTTCTCACAGCTCCTGAGTGAGATGGATTGGGGTAGCCATTACCATTCCCAGGCCATTGGGTCAGAAACTCAGGCCTAGAAAGGAGAAGTGACTTACCCAAAGTCACAGAGCTGGTTGGAGAGAGCTGGGACTAGAATTCTAGTCTCATGGCTCTAGGGCTAGAGCCCCTGTTCTGGACTAAATTATGTCTTCCCTCCCACCCCAATTCATCTGTTGAAGCCCTAATCCCCAATGTGACTGTATTTGAAGATAGGGCCTATAAAGAGGTAATAAAGGTTAAATGAGTTTATATGGGTGGGGCCCTGATCTGATAGGATTAGGGTCCTTAAAAGAAGAGGAAGACCAGTGTTTTCTCTCTCTGCATGCTCACACAGAGAAGAGGCCATGTGAGGACACAGCAAAAAGGCAGCTGTTTAGGAGCCAGGAAAAGAGGCCTCACCAGAAAACAACCCTGTCAACACCTTGATCTTGGACTTCCATCCTCCAGAGCTGAGGAAATACATTTCTGTTGTGTAAACCACCCAGTCTATGGTGTTCAGTTATGCAAAGCCCTGGAAGACTAATACAGATTTTGGTACCAAAAGGTGGGGTCCTGCTGTAACAAATGCCTAAAAATGTAGAAGTGGCTTTGGGACTGGGTAATAGGTAGAAGCTGGATAAGCTTTTTTTTTTTTTTAACATCTTTATTGGAATATAATTGCTTTACAATGGTGTGTTAGTTTCTGCTTTATAACAAAGTGAATCAGCTATACATATACATATATCCCCATATCCCCACCCTCTTGTGTCTCCCTCCCACCCTCCCTGTCCCACCCCTCTACGTGGACACAAAGCATGGAGCTGATCGCCTTGTGCTATGTGGCTGCTTCCCACTAGCTATCTATTTTACATTTGATAGTGTATATATGTCCATGCCACTCTCTCACTTCATCCCAGCTTACCCTTCCCCTTCCCCATGTCCTCAAGTCCATTCTCTATGTCTGCATCTTTATTCCTGTTCTGCCCCTAGGTTCTTCAGAACCATTTTTATTTTTAGATTCCATATATATGTGTTAGCATACGGTATTTGTTTTTCTCTTTCTGACTTACTTCACTCTGTATGACAGACTCTAGGTCCATCCACCTCACTACAAATAACTCAATTTCTTTTCTTTTTATGGCTGAGTAATATTCCATTGTATATATGTGCCACATCTTCTTTACCCATTCATCTGTCGATGGACACTTAGGTTGCTTCCATGTCCTGGCTATTATAAATAGTGAAGCTGGATAAGCTTTGAGGTCCATGCTACAAACAACCTAGATTGCCTTGAAGAGACTATTGGTAGAAATATGATGTTGAAGGCAGTTCTGGTGAGGGTTCAGGAAAAAAGAAAAGCACTCTAAAGAAAGCGGCTATCATTTTTGAGAAGACACATATCGTGAAGACAATGTCGGTAGAGCTGTGAATATTAAAGGTGATTCTGGTGAGGTCTCAGATGAAAAGGTAGAACATGTTACTGGAAACTAGAAGAAAGGTGATCCTTGTTATAAATTGACAAAGAACCTGGTTGAACTGTGTCCTAGTGTTTTGTGGAAAGTAGAAATTCCAAGTTTCAAACTTGGATATTGGATGAGGAGATTCCTGAGCAAAATGTTAAAGGTGTGACCTGGTTTCCCCTTGTTGCTTATAGTAAAATACAAAAGGGGAGAGATAAATTGAAGGAATTCTAAGCAAAAAGAACAAGAGCTTGAAGATTTGGAAACTTCTCAGCCCATCTACATTGCAAAAAATGAAAGCACATGTTCTAGAGAAGATGCTGAGGGTGTGGCTGGACAATCACCTGATAACGAGATGACTCAAACCGTTAATCAGCCATCTCTGCAGCTGCCAGAAATAGAGATGGGATTATGCTAGCGGAGGCACTGCCAGTTTGGACCAAGGAGAACAGAGATAAGACAAAATAAAGGAAGGCTTTTGAACTGGGATTCTATAGGACAGGACAATAGAGCTATTTGGCTGTGAATGTGCTTTATCCTTTAAGAAAAGGGAAGAACGACCCTGAAGGTGATTCAGAGATCAGCAGGGCTGCCATTCCCACTATATGCATAGAGCATACAGGCCCAGAGGGCAAGGCTATTTCTTTCTTGGTTTCAGAGAGTAGGACCCGCTCTTGATTTCAGGGAGCCAGGCTTCCCCTGCCCAGTGCCTCGGGAGCAGGACTGCAGCAAGAAGCCACAGGGTGGGGCTGCTGCCCAAAGCAGAGGGGGCAATGCCACTGCCTAGGGCTGTGGGGATGACACTACTGCCCCAGTGGGCTGGGAAGGCAAAACATCCAGCCAGAGGATTATTCTAGAGCTTGAAGATCTAATGGAATTTGGACTAGGTTTTGGACTTGCATGTCCCTTTCTTCTTCCGGATTTCTCTCTTTTGGAATGAGAATGTCCCCCTAAACCTGTATTTTGGAAGCATATAACTTGTCTGGTTTCACAGGTTCACAGATGGAGAGGAATTTTGTCTTAGAATGAATCATACCTTGAATCTCACCCATATCTGATTTAGATGAGACTTTGGGCTTGGAATTGATGCTGGCATGGGTTAAGTCTTTGGGGGCTGTTGGGATGGGGTAATTGCACGCATCAACTAAAAATTGGCACTTGCCATTAGCCTCTACAAGAATGAAGTAAGTCACTAGCCACTGCAGTCGCTGACCTTCAACACCCGCTGAAAGGAGTTCAGGGTGGAGATCAGGAATGAGGCACTCCGTGCTCTGGGAAAAACTGGCAGAACAGGCCTTTAGATAGTTAGATATCTTCAGGAGAAGATTTTATGAGCCCAGATTCTTGCATCTTCTCACGTCTAGAAAAGCACTAAAATCATTAACGGTGACATCTGCTCCTTCTGACTAGCAGCAAGCCTCTGCCAAAATGTGTGCATGATGTATGTACCCCCTTCACTAAAGTCATATATAATTCTGACCTTCCCCCTTACTTCTTTGGAGCAGTTCCTCAGAACTACCTGAGATGCTGTCTCCCAGTCTATAGTCCTCATTTTGCCCGAAATAAACTTAACTCACAACTCTCGCATTGTGCATTTTTTTTCAGTAGACACATGTGAGAAGGACATGAACTTTGGGGACCACAGGATAGAATGTTATGGACTGAACTGTGTCCCCACATTCATATGTTGAACCCCTAACCCCCAGTGTGACTGTATTTGGAGATCGAGCCTATAAAGAGGTAATAAAAATTAAATGAGATCATAAGAGTGGGGCTCTGTCTGATGGAATTAGTGTCCTTAAGAAGAGGAAGACAACAGAGCTTGCTTTCTTCACACAAGCAGAGAAGAGGCCATGTGAGGCCACAGCAAGAATGCCTTCTACAAGCCAGGAAGAGAGGCCTTGTATGAATCCAACCAAGCCAACACCTTAATCTCAGAACTGTGAAAAAATAACATTCTGTTGTTTAAGCCATCCAGTCTGTGTTTTTTGTTATGACAGCTTGAACAGAATAATACAGCCTCTAAATACATCAGTGGCAAGAGCAGTGTCTTTTATGTATGTCCAGTGGTTTCAACAGACATACCTACTAATCTTCAGGAGTGCCTTTTCCTCCCCCAAACACAGCATCTTCTTTAACTGTACAAACCTGGGTTTGGAGAAGGAGACTCAGTGAAAGGAATAGATGACAAGAGGTCTGAGGTTTTAGAAACAGGCTTTGCCAAAACTTGCTAAGGGATCTTAGGCAAGGCAGTTTTTTCTGATTATCAGTTTACCCATCTGTAAAATAAGGTGTGCTGTAAGAGGCTCTGGAGTTAGTCAGATGTGGACTTGAATCCAGACTCTGACTTTAGCTGTGTGACCTTGGGCAAATTACTTAGCCTCTCAGGTTTGGTTTTCTATCTCTAAACCAGGAAACTATTAGTACTTACCCCAGGGGATCATTGGGCTAATGAAAAGAGATGATGTATAGAGAGTCCCCAGCACATAGTAAAGGACAATAAAAGGTAGTTCTTTTCCTAGATTGATTAATTAAATAAGTTGACATGTAAAGTCCTGAAGACAGTGTCTGGCACTTAGGAAGCGCTCTATTAGTCTTAGTTATTATTTTCTTTTTCTAGCAAACAGTAAACCCTCAGTAAGTGACAGTCATTATTATTATTTTCAAGTCTCATCTCCCTCCGTTCCCTCCAAAGCCCTAAATCCTAACCATCCCAAATTCCAGTTTTTCCCCAGTACAGCCCATGGACTTTCCCGCCCTAGTCTGTTTGTCTCGGGTTTTCTGCCTGGTGCTCCATTTCGCCTCCTCCTGAGCTCAGACGTCTTCTCCTCTGGGAATCCTCTCTTCACCACCCCGTTCCTCCCAGTCAGAAGGAAAGGATCCCTGATTTGTGTCCTGCTAAGAAAACAATTCCATATAGCATTTAGTTCTCTGTGCCAGGTTAACTCTTTCAGAACCTGCGTCCAAGCGTGGCGGCCTCTAGAGGACGGTGCTGGGTGAGTAGCCTCTGAGTGTCACCCAAGGCGTCTAGCCCAGTGCGGGACAGAGGAAATGGGCCGCTGTACCCAGAGGGGTCCAGTTTAATTCCTACAAACCCAAGCCCCCGACCCTCCTCAGGCCGCGCCCACCGTGAATCCCTACCCTTCCTCCAGCTCGGACTCGCCCTCCCCTGATCACCAGCACCTGAACACCGCCGAACACCGCCCCCCCCTCCCGCCCCCACCTCGCCTGGCTCCCAGGGGTCGCGCTGGCTCCGCCCCTGGCTCCTCCCGCCCCTCCTCCGCGGAGCCGGGGGCGGAGCGTCCCGGCCAATGGCTGGGAGCAGGGCTGGGAGCTGCTGGGCGACCGTGGGTTCCAGAAGCGCCGCGGCCTGGTTAGGGTGCTGGCATGGCCGCGTGCTGGTGAACGCAGAGTGCGCGAGGGGCCAGCTGCCACCATGCCCCGGGGCGTGGGCGCTGCCCAGCTCTGCCTGCTGGCGCTCGCCCTGCCGGGGTGGACCAGAAGTAAGTAGCGGGGCGGGGGACGGGGGGCTTTGGAGGTGGGTGGGTTGGGGGACCTGGGGAGCTGGGAGTCGCCCCCCGCAACTCCTCGGGGCAGCGCCTCCGCCGGCCCCCAAGCCGGGAGCCCCGGCTTTGTTCCCACGTTGTGCGCCAGGGGAGGTGGTGGAGATGCGGGAGACCCGGAGCAGGCAGAAAACAGTCGGTCCCTCCCTGGCTTGCCTCCCTCTCTCTCCTTTTCCTCGGTTTTTCTGCTTTTGGCTTTTCTTTCCAATGCCTTCCTAGTCTCTCCTCTTTTCTCCAGTCTTTGTGTGTGTGCCTATAAATATATTTTGATAAAATTGGAGCCATACCATAGGTACAGTTTTGTGTCTTGCATATGCCACTTCACATTATGAGCATTTGCCACATCGTTACATTCTCCAAAAAACATGGTTTCAGTGACTATAAATTCCTTCAAGAAATCGCAGAAGTATAATTTTCAAAAAGTTAAAAACATGACTCTCATACAAATATAGGATGAAAGGTTGGCAAAGATTGATTTGATTCATTAATGAGGCAGTGAATAGAATGGTAAAGCTAGTTCAAAGCATTAGAGGAACAGGAGTGATACAAGCATTGGAGAAAGAATGTTGAAATCCTGTGCTGGGACAGATACACAAGTGGTCAATGCTCCATGGGGCCAAACAACCATAATTCTTAGTTATCTTTCTACTATACTGAAGTCATTTGCATCTCTACCAGACTGAAAGCTACAGTTAACAGATAACTTCACAGAGTATAGCCTTTAATTAATAGGAAACAAAAAAGTCAAACAAAGGTACATTCCTCTAGATAATTCACTAATATGTTAAACAATGCTCCAAATGTGACATTGAAAGGACCTCCTGCTTGCTCTTTTTGCCTTATTTCCAAGGTTTGAACAATTTTTCTTTTTTTTTTTTAAAGTGTTTTTTTTTTTGGTTTGTTTGTTTGTTTTTAATTTCTTTATTTATTTTGGCTGTGTTGTGTCTTCGTTTCTGTGCGAGGGCTTTCTCTAGTTGAGGCGAGCGGGGGGCCACTCTTCATCGCGGTGCGCGGGCCTCTCACTATCGCGGCCTCTCTTCTTGGGGAGCACAGGCTCCAGACGCGCAGGCTCAGTAGTTGTGGCTCACGGGCCCAGTTGCTCCGTGGCATGCGGGATCTTCCCAGACCGGGGCTCGAACCCGTGTCCCCTGCATCGGCAGGCGGACTCTCAACCGCTGCGCCACCAGGGAAGCCCA
>NW_006771758.1:1665280-1666788 GCF_000442215.2 Lipotes vexillifer
GCTCCGCCCCTGGCTCCTCCCGCCCCTCCTCCGCGGAGCCGGGGGCGGAGCGTCCCGGCCAATGGCTGGGAGCAGGGCTGGGAGCTGCTGGGCGACCGTGGGTTCCAGAAGCGCCGCGGCCTGGTTAGGGTGCTGGCATGGCCGCGTGCTGGTGAACGCAGAGTGCGCGAGGGGCCAGCTGCCACCATGCCCCGGGGCGTGGGCGCTGCCCAGCTCTGCCTGCTGGCGCTCGCCCTGCCGGGGTGGACCAGAAGTAAGTAGCGGGGCGGGGGACGGGGGGCTTTGGAGGTGGGTGGGTTGGGGGACCTGGGGAGCTGGGAGTCGCCCCCCGCAACTCCTCGGGGCAGCGCCTCCGCCGGCCCCCAAGCCGGGAGCCCCGGCTTTGTTCCCACGTTGTGCGCCAGGGGAGGTGGTGGAGATGCGGGAGACCCGGAGCAGGCAGAAAACAGTCGGTCCCTCCCTGGCTTGCCTCCCTCTCTCTCCTTTTCCTCGGTTTTTCTGCTTTTGGCTTTTCTTTCCAATGCCTTCCTAGTCTCTCCTCTTTTCTCCAGTCTTTGTGTGTGTGCCTATAAATATATTTTGATAAAATTGGAGCCATACCATAGGTACAGTTTTGTGTCTTGCATATGCCACTTCACATTATGAGCATTTGCCACATCGTTACATTCTCCAAAAAACATGGTTTCAGTGACTATAAATTCCTTCAAGAAATCGCAGAAGTATAATTTTCAAAAAGTTAAAAACATGACTCTCATACAAATATAGGATGAAAGGTTGGCAAAGATTGATTTGATTCATTAATGAGGCAGTGAATAGAATGGTAAAGCTAGTTCAAAGCATTAGAGGAACAGGAGTGATACAAGCATTGGAGAAAGAATGTTGAAATCCTGTGCTGGGACAGATACACAAGTGGTCAATGCTCCATGGGGCCAAACAACCATAATTCTTAGTTATCTTTCTACTATACTGAAGTCATTTGCATCTCTACCAGACTGAAAGCTACAGTTAACAGATAACTTCACAGAGTATAGCCTTTAATTAATAGGAAACAAAAAAGTCAAACAAAGGTACATTCCTCTAGATAATTCACTAATATGTTAAACAATGCTCCAAATGTGACATTGAAAGGACCTCCTGCTTGCTCTTTTTGCCTTATTTCCAAGGTTTGAACAATTTTTCTTTTTTTTTTTTAAAGTGTTTTTTTTTTTGGTTTGTTTGTTTGTTTTTAATTTCTTTATTTATTTTGGCTGTGTTGTGTCTTCGTTTCTGTGCGAGGGCTTTCTCTAGTTGAGGCGAGCGGGGGGCCACTCTTCATCGCGGTGCGCGGGCCTCTCACTATCGCGGCCTCTCTTCTTGGGGAGCACAGGCTCCAGACGCGCAGGCTCAGTAGTTGTGGCTCACGGGCCCAGTTGCTCCGTGGCATGCGGGATCTTCCCAGACCGGGGCTCGAACCCGTGTCCCCTGCATCGGCAGGCGGACTCTCAACCGCTGCGCCACCAGGGAAGCCC
>NW_006771758.1:1666846-1681930 GCF_000442215.2 Lipotes vexillifer
CCCCTGCATCGGCAGGCGGACTCTCAACCGCTGCGCCACCAGGGAAGCCCAACAATTTTTCTTAAGATGTACTGTGTTCCTGTTATCGAGCCTTGCTTTCAATAATTTTTGCAATCATAAAGATCATTTCATTCCTTTGAATGTTCCATTGAATAGCATAATTCCTTTTTGTTGCAGAGAATCTAGATTGATCAGAGCCACTAGATCAGAAATTATGCCTGATTCCCCAATGAATATCAAGCACCTAGCATAGTATTTGGCATATAGTTAAGCGCTCAGAAAATATGTAATGAGTAAATGAATGAATTGCTTCTCATTTTTACTAATATGATGAAACTAATGCTACTCTAATGAGATTATTTTTTGGGATCTATTTTGATTGAGAATACATCATATCAGTAATCTCAAAGGAAAGTTAATCACTCATAATTGGGCCAGTCTAACAGAACAACTCTGGCCATCTTCTGTGTCACTCATTGTATTCTATGTGATTGATGTGGTTGGTTTAGAAAGAATAAATTTTGGAGTCCTCACTTCAACCCCAGGAGTCCTGTGGATTTGGCCTATTCTTGCGGAGACTAATTTGCCTAGGTCTTGAGCAATTACCACTTTATTAAGATTGCCTGCGACCAATGTTTGAGGTCTGCCCTGCCTGGAACAAGTCTCCTCAAACAGATTTCAGTTCACCTTTCTTGAAAAATAGGAATCCTCCCACCTAGCTCCCAGGGTTGTCTTGAGTACAGAGAACTGGGTGGTGAGAATCATTTGGAAAGTAGAAAGTGATATGAAAAAGCAAACTTGCCCTTAGGAAGCTCAGGTTAACGCGATGATGCTTTGCAGATTGGGAAGCACTTTCACAGTAACTCTCCCCAGTAATGCTGTGAGATGGGCAGGTGGGTATCATTGTCTTCATTTTATAGATGAGAAAACTGAAACTCAATGGAAATAATACCCAGGGGCTCGCCCTCCAGATATACCCAGAATCCAAACACTTCATTCCTCTCTACTGATGTCATTCTAGTCTGAGCCACCAGCAACTCTCACTAGGGCTCCTGCAAGTCTCCAGCCTTGCCTTCCTGCTTCTACGTCCACTCCTGCCTCCCTCCCCAACCTCCACCCTCTCCATCTCCACCCAGCGGCAGAAAGATCTTTTAAAAACCAAATACAGATCATATTGCTCTGTGTCTAAACCCTCCAGTGCCTTCCAAGTCTATTTATAATAAAATCCAGACACTTTGCATGCCCTCTGTGATATCAGACCCATGGCTGTCCTGCTGACCATATCTACCAATTTCCCCTCTTTTTTGCTACGTTCTAGCTACCTCTAACTTCTGCTTGTTCCTTAAACAGGCCAAGGCCATTTCTGCTCTTGCTGACCTGTCTTCCTGGGACACCCTTTCCCTAGATCTTTGCGTCTTCTTTCTGGTCCCTCAGGTCTCAATTAAATGCCATCCTTGCTGATCATCCTCTCTAAAATAGGTACCTCCTCTTCAGGGTCTCTTTATTTCATGACCCTCTGGTACCACTGGAGAATATTTGTGTTGTCCGCTTCCCATCTCTAGAAGATAAACTTTGTGAAGTATACACAGACCAACCACTATATTATCAGCACCTAGCAGAGTGCCTGACCCATAGTGAGTGCCAAGAGCCTGGAATCCAGCAGGTCTCCTGACAACCCAATATGGGTCTTTCCAGTTGGCAGTGCATGCCTGGCTTAGCTAGGGTGCAGAGGTCTGGGATTCCAATGGTGTGCTTCCTGTGTTGGCAGGAGGAAGTGGGGAAGGCAGCCCCCAGCCACAGCATGAACTAATAATACCTCAGTGGAAGACTGCAGAAAGCACCTTGAGGGAAAAGGTAAGACAAAGAATCTCATTTTCACAGGCAGAAGCTTACAGCTCCATTTTGTGAGGCTTGAGGTCACCTACTCAACTTTCCTGGAAGCCCAGTTATCACCATTGGTTCCGTTTCTGGCCCACTCTATCTGCTCTGTGTTCCAGTTTTGGAAATCCCAGATGGGGCTTTCCTTCATTGTGTGACAACCTACTAGAAACACTTCTAAATGCAAGTAGTTGAGGAAATGAAAATCCATGTTAATGCTGACATAAGCTAAGTGCAAATATGTGTCACAAAAATCACCGACTCTCAGCTGGGATTGATTAAATTTTGTCATTAGTTTTTGCTCTGCATAATATGTGTTTCACTTCATTTATTTATTTATTTATTTATTGGCCACACTGTGAGACATGCGGGATCTTAGTTCTCTGACCAGGGATCAAACCCGTGCCCCCTGCATTGGGAGCGTGGAGTCTTCACCACTGGACCGCCAGGGATGTCCCTGCTTCACTTTATTGATGAGATAATATACTTGGAGAGAAAAATGATAACCCAAACTATTTTAAAAATAAGACGCAGGGTAGGGATCTTGTACTGAGGAATCTGTCTTCAAATCCAATAATCTTAAAATTCAGTAGGCTCCTTGGGCCATGACACCAGCAGAATGCACAGGCTTTATAAAGGGGATTGGGAATAAGACAGAAAACATTATCCTGTTCTTGCAGGAAGGATCTGTGCCATCTAGGATAGTCTTTGGTTCTGGTTCTTATAGCTCAAGTGAGACAAGAAAGAACTAGAAAGGAAGATGTGATTGTTGCATGTCAGTAACCAGCTACTGGACCTTTCACTTTCTGAACTCAGTTTCCTCATTTATAAAATGGGGCTTAGAGGGGATAAGAAGGAAGAGGGCTGGAGAGGAGGGGTAGTTAATAAGAGTCCTTTGGGTTCAAATGGTCAGTGATTTATTGGGCAACATATAAGAGCCAGATTACGGTAGCAGAGAGAGGAGAGAGCTGTGTCAGGAAAGATTTCAGACTTGTGGTCCTTGAGTCTGGAAAGGTAAATGGAGAGTAGAAATACCCAGAATACATGAAGTTATGCCTAGAGTAGTACAGACATGTCCAAAAATGCTCCAATTTGGATTTAATAAGGGAATTTACAGCAAAAATATTAGGACAAATGAAAGCAAATAATATTTTATCCTAAAGACAATAAATGTATGGTGCTCATTTCGTCAAAAAGTAGGAGACACTGAAAATAGCTTCAGGAAAAGTCTAGACAAATTAATGGATGGCCATCCTAGAGAAGGTTGTTTTTAAAAATTAAGGTCTTGGATATTCCAAGCTATCCATTATTGTCCGAGGAATGGATCTGATACTTTTATAGACGCTTCTCTGTTCCCTACAGATGTGGGATGCTGGGCATCCTCAGGAAGGGCCTGAGAAACAAAGTGGAGCTCAGATCCTGTCTTTGTTCCCAGCCATTGTCTGCCCAGAATCTGGGTCATTGTATTTTGTAGGAATAGTTAGCACCGTGCCTGGCACCATAAATATTTGTTGAAGAACAAATGAATGAATGTCAGAGAGGGAGAGGTAGGTATCACTCAGGCATCTTATTCTCATTTTGTAATTACTTCATTCATCAAACGTTAGTTGAACACTATATGCTAAATATTGTACTATGTCTTAAGGGGGGTACAGATATATAGGACAGATTTCCAATACCCTGTGGAGCTGAAGATCTATTTAATCTAGCTCAAAAGAGAAAGGCATTTTAACCTGCCCTGGGGAAGTATAAACAGTGGGTCAGCTCCTACACTTCCTAGGAGAGGTGATGTTGCCCCTTCCTAGGACAGAGTGGAGTTGCAAGACAAAAGCTGAGTGAATCTGGACAGGGAAGCTACATAAATCCTTACAGTGCTATTTCATTGTTTCGCTTGAAATGTCCCCTGGAAACATCATATCTTAAATATCAGTGTCTGAGCATCTTCCAGGCTAGAGAAATATTTTTGGATTACCCACTTAAAAATAAATATTCATACTCATGTTGCAGCTTGTGTCTCTGGGAGAGAAGTGACAGTGCTTTGATCTCTGTCAGCTTTCATGTTTTTGTGTGGACTTTTGGCCACCTACCTCTTGGATAAGGGATTGATACAGCTCTGTTGCTGTGTGCTTTTCCTCAAATGCCCACTTGGGACTGTGTCTCTGATGCTTAATGTGATTGGGCAGGGCCCTTGCTCCAGACCTCCCAGAGTGAAGTGGCAAAGGACCAGTGACCAGAAATAGGTATTGGTAGAGCTGAATCAGAAGTAGGCATCAGAAACAGAGAAGTGAATTTCTTAGTGAAAGTTATTGGGTAAACATACCCCTAGCTTCCTCTCCCCATGTTTTTGAAACGTCCCTTGTTAGGAGAAGTGAGTAGGATAAATTAGCAAGAAATAGCAAAGGACAGAGTTGCATAAGCATCCTAGATCACAATGTTCAGATCTCATCAGAGCCCTCAGTGGCACAAAAGTTTCAGGGATGCCCAGGACCCTAATGGGAAGTGGAGTTTGAAGCTGATAAGAAGAGAAACGTGCTTGGAAGAGGCAGGCCCCAACCAGAGGTGGCAAAGCAGGTGACCCACTTTCTCATACATGCCAAAACTAAGCTTTGAGGTCAACCTTAAAAGGGGTAGAAGCTTGGGCTTCCCTGCTGGGCAGTAGTTAAGAATCCGCCTGCCAGTGCAGCGGACACAGGTTCGAGCCCTGGACCAGGAAGGTCCCACATGCTGTGGAGCAACTAAGCCTGTGCACCGCAACTACCAAGCCTGCGCTCCAGAGCCCGCGAGCCACAACTACTGAGCCCTCACGCCACAGCTACTGAAGCCTGCATGCCTAGAGCTCTGCAACAAGAGAAGCCATCGCAATGAGAAGCTCGTGCACTGCAACGAAGAGTAGCCCCCACTCACCACAACTAGAGAAAGCCTGTGTGCAGCAATGAAGACCCAATGCAGTCCAAAAAAAAAAAAAAAAAGTATATATATAAAGCCATTATAAAAACATGGAAAAATGCACGAAAGAAAATAGAATTAACTCATGTTCTCACTGCTGAGAAGTAACTATGGTAACCTTTTGGTTTATTTCTCTCTACTTTAGTCACTTTACAAAAGTGTGAATGAATAAAACATACAGTGTTATGTTTTAAACCTTTGTGCTTAATCATTATCATGTGTACTTTCTTGATAATTTAAAAATTATTGAAAGTCATCATTTTTAGTGACTGTGTAATGTTTTGTCATGTGAATGGATTATCAGTTATTTAACCATTCTCCTATTTTTGGACATTTAGGTTCTATTTCATTAGTCATTATTGTAAGTAATGAGCATCCTTGTGTATAAAACATTGCCTGTGTTTCCATTTGTTCCCTTTAGATAGAATCTTCTATTTCTGAGTTAGAGGGCCTAAACATTTTTAAACTCTTGGTCCATACTGACAGATTATTTTCCAGTGAGCCAGTATTGATTGAAATTCTCACTGGTAGGGTGTGAGAGTGCCCATTCTATAGTATACTCCCCTGCATTGTGATTTATGGTTTTAAAAAAAATCTTTGTTGCTTTGGTTTTTTAAAAGGTATCTTAAAAAAAAAATCTTTTTGGGTGAGGGGAAGTTACCAGTGATGCTGAACATGTTTTTTATGCTTATTGGCCGTTTGTATGATACTTTAAATGGTCTATTCTGGGTGTGTAGCTACTGTGGCCGTCAGCACATTTTCTCCTGTGTGTAAAATGTATCTTTCAGACCTTTAAAACCTTAGTAGGAGGTTCTTCTAGTTGTCTCCTCTGAGATGATTGAGGGGTATCCAAACTGAGAGCCAATATAAAATAAAATACGAGACCATGATGAAGAGGCTTTCCCTGGTATTTTAGATAACAGCCAACATGTAACGGGCTTCCTGTATGCCAAGCACTGTAATAAATTCTTTACATTTACCATGTCACTTAGTCTTTACAAGATCCCCATAAAGTTGACTATTACTTCTCTATTTTATAAATGAGGAAACTGAGTTGTAGGGAGGTTCGGTAATGTGCCCAATTCACAACTATAGTGTCGGAGCCAGCACGTGAAGCCAGATCTAACTCCACTCAAAATTTGTCTTCCAAGCTCGTGTTTTTCAGGGTTTGCCTTTACCAGGCCTGCATGCAGGCACTTAAAACCACATTTCGGCTTGGAGTTTCTCTCCTTTGTCTTTGAGGAGAATGCAGATGGGGGAGGGGAATTGGGTCCTTCTGGGAGTGAAGATATTTCATGTTTGGGCTGGAAATGAGATTGAGCCTTTTTTGTGGATCCACTTCCTGTGGATCCAGGTCAGAGCCCTGTGCTAGATCGTGCGCCCCTTCCTGGTAGCCTTGTCCCCTGTTTTTAGGAACTGACATTCTTTTGTTGTTGCTTTTAGCATCCACTCAAAGCTGAGCTCAGGGTGATGACTGAGGGGCGAGAACTGATCCTGGACCTGGAGAAGAATGAGTAAGTGGACTTCTCCTTTGTCTAAAATGAAACAACCCACTTGCATGTCAGTGCCGGACGCAGGTGCCGCTGTTTTGGAAGGAAGCGGTTAGTGAAGTGACCCAAGCTCTCAAGCTAGGGTTCCTTTGTGGGGAGCATCTTACAGAGCCAGCATCTCCACAGTCTCTTGACTTGCTGTGAAATTAGTGGACTGTTTAACGTCTTCCTTGAATTTCCTCAGGCTGTATTTCTGGGGCCTCTTAGAATTCACTGCACGTGAATGTGTGAGTGTGTGTAAGTGGGAGACATGAAGGGAGGGATGGGCTGGAGGACTTTGGCAGCTGTCTTACTAGCTCCAGCACAGCGCACAGCAGGAAGTGAAGGAGATTAGAGGAAAACAGCAGAAAGGAGAGAGGCAAGGTGGAGTGTTCTGGGATTTGATGCTCACACCCTGGCTGCTCTGTCTATTCTGGGTCAGCTACATCTGAGCTCCTGCCAATAAGGGCATGGTCAGCAGTCTCCTGGCTTCATCGGGCTGGTTCCTGCATCTTCCTAACCTCACTCCTCTTGGGTGGCTGCCTGGCTCAGAAATATTTCCACATTGATATGCTGTCAAGTGCAGCTGTATCTTGATTCACGTTATCGAGCAGGTGAATAGACGTGAGGCACGGCTGTGTCTTTTGCCCATTCTTTGGCCATTCCCAATCTGCTTTGGCCACTGGAGAGCTCTCCTTACTTGGCCGGGGTCCTCTGAGGGCTTCTGATCTTTCCCCACCAACAGTCCCCCTTACATTCTGTGGCACAGACCTTGCAGATAAGGCTGCATGGCTCTCAGAACTGCCTGTCTCCTCTTGGCAGCCTCCGGAGTCCCTTGGAAGCAGATGAGTAATCACATGCATCCCTGCCAAGAAAGCGATGGATAGGGACCTTCCCACATCCAGGAGGATGGGAATGACTGCTAAGCTTGGGTGGAAAGCAAGAATATAAATTATTCCAAATTTGGGCTTTTTGGACACTCGCAGAGGAGGCTGAGTGGTGTCGGAAGTGCAGTAAAAGTATGACTTAAGCAGCCTGTGCAGTAATGGGCTTCATCCGAGTCTTTCTTCTGCCTCCAGCATGTGGTGGCCTTTGGGAAGTCAGAAAGACGGGCATCTCAATCATTTTTGCTACTTTCCTCCTACCTTACTCCTGGAGTAAAACCAGCCCAAGAATGTGTTCCTTTTGTCCCATTTCCCTGGAGTAGACCCAGCTGGCTGTGTCTGCAGAGGGCGCAGGCCCAGAAATCTGCCTGGGATTTCTCCTTGCATTGTCTTCCTTTGGTCTTGCAGGAAAGGCCCCCAGAGGGTCTGTTCTTAGTCTCTCTCAGGGGCCTTCCTCAGTTTCTCATGGCCCTAACCCTCTAGCTCTAGTCTATTGTTCCCTATTGCCACCTCTGTCTAATCTGTCCTATTCTGCCTCCAGCTGGGGCATTTGACCCCTCAGCTTCCTCTGGGCTGCCTAGGTGATGGGGTTAGTGTCATGGGCAAATCCTTTGGAGTTGGACTGGCCAAGCAGGGATCCCAGGACTCATCCTTCCTTCGTATTTTGGAGTCTTTGCAAGAGGTCATAGGAAGTTAGAGCATGAAGATGCCATAGAAAACACTGAGTGCAGCAGTCTTATGCATGGAAGCAGAAACTTCAACTCAGGGAAGGATAGGCACTTGCCTAAGGCCACACAGCAAGTAAATGAGAGAGGTGAAATGAGGATCATTTGTGTTCTTGGATCTGGAGTCACAGAAACCCAGTTTCAACTTACTAGCTGAGTAACCTGGGGCATATTGCTGCGTCTTTTAGAATCTCAGTGTCCCCACTTATAAAATGAGACTAGTAACACCAGCCTCATATGGGTGGTTGTGAGGGCTGAGTACAGTGATGTACACAAAGTGCTTACAGAGAACACAGTAAATAGTTGACTACTATTGTGATGTTTTACGGTCCCACACTGAGGTTCCATAGGAGAGCCCGGAGATGTGGTTCTGTTGTCTGTTGCGTGGAGCTCTTTTGTTTCCCAGTGATCAGCAGTGGCCTGTATGTGATTCCTGGCGTCCTTGAACTGGCAGCAGGCAGGAGACTTGACAAAAGTGGAAGCAGCAGAGCCAAGCAATATGACCTCACCAGGTATCCCTGGGGATGGCTTCCTGCTATTTTCGTCTAAATTGGGCTTTTTGTTTTTGAACATGTGTTAGCAAGCGGAACTCCAACTGCACATGACTTCCTAGTGTGTTTACTTCCCAAAGCCCTCTCATTCATGGTGCGTGCAAGTCTGGATTCAAAACAGCTTGGGGGGTGGTGGTGCTGCTTTTCTGATTTTTCACATTTTATAAAAATTGTAAAGTTTTTA
Source organism: Lipotes vexillifer (assembly GCF_000442215.2). Lineage (NCBI taxonomy): Eukaryota > Metazoa > Chordata > Mammalia > Artiodactyla > Lipotidae > Lipotes > Lipotes vexillifer. The sequence continues at coordinate 1,675,544 of NW_006771758.1, forward strand.
TAATCCCATGATATTTGAGGGGAAACTAGGCCCTGTGCTAAGTGATCCTCAGGCTCTGGTTCTTAACTTCCTCAGTTGATTCATTTATCCTTTCCCTCTTGGATGCATCTGTAGCATTCCAGGCACCAGTGCAGGTACTGCAGATACAGTTGTGAATAAAACAGTTCTGCCTTCCTGGATCTTATATTTCAGTGGAGGGGAACAATAAATACACAAGTGAATGTGTAGTATGTCCAGTGACAACTGCTGTGGCAGAAACAAAAGGAACATAAGGGCTCTGAAGAGCAGGGGTTCAGGAGGGAGGTGCTGTTTGGGAATGGTGGCCAGAGCAGGCCTTGGTGGTGAATTGATATTTGAGTCCAGACCTGAAGGAGGCGAGGAAGTGAGCCACGTGGACAGCGGGGAGATGACAGTTCCAAGGAGCAAAAACAGCCAGGTTCAAAGGTCCTAATAGGTTATGAGGGTTTCCATTCCCTCCCCCTGCCCCCACCTACGTCTCCTCATATACTGGATTCTCAGGCCTCCTAGGAGCTGTGGATAAGGGCTTCTGGGACTCTGAGGGGAGGGAGAGGACATTTCTAATTTCTTTTTCATCATCCTGAAGTGTCTGGCCTTCTCTCGTCTAATCAAAGCCCATGTGCTAATGCATGGCCCAAAATAGCAGTGAGCAGGCCTTTAATGGAATTCACACATGGAGAGAGAGCCAAGAATAGTGTGGATGGAGGAGCATGGGGGTTAGGCCAGGAGAGAGGGGCACAGCAAATGGGCCTTCAGCTCAGGCAGCAGACACCCCAAGGTGCCTTAGTTCCATAGCACAGCAGCTGGCAGCCTTTTTCTGCCGTGAAGCAACTCAGGATAAACGGATGACATTCCCATGGGGGACACACACTCTTTTCTCTATTGAGTGCAGGTGGAATAGAGTGAGATAGTAGGGCTAACCTCAATGTGGCTTTCATGTTGGAGGGTCCTGGTTCAGATCCTGACTCACCACTTACTAACCGTACGTCCTCTTCAAGCCTCAGTTTCCCTATCTGGGGTATAATAAGAGTCCCACACTGTAGAGCCGCTGGGAGGATGAAATGAGATGGTGCCTGTCAGGGGGTCAGCATAGTGCCTGGTTTGTACTCCATACCCAGTAAATGGCAGCCACTATTTTTTTCTAGCTTGTGCCCTTTTGAATTGCAGAAGCAGTACACGCTCATTGTAAAACATGTAGCAATACCAGAATATAATGAGTGAAAGAATGAAAGTCTCCCACCCACAAGGAGAGTCCACTGTGAACAGTTGGTGAGCCTACCATGGACCTTTTCTCTGCGTGTGAGAGCACGCACGTAGATACTCATCGGCACAATCACACAGAAGCACACCAGGCTGCTATTTTTGTGCTGAGGGAGGAGCAGAAATGAGATTATACTCTACATATTGCTCCACACTTGTTTCTGTAGACTCACCTGTATGTGATGAAGGTAGTACTCTACTCTGATATGTTCCCTAGTCTTACATTTACTCACACCTACCCATCATTTGCCACTGTTGGTATATAGCTGTTGTTAGGAGAACCTGACTTGTGATTAGGGCTGTGTGGTACAGTGGAGAGAGTACTGAGTTCAGAGACAGACAATGTGGAATTGGTCAACAAGCCAGGTGGCCCTCCTGGGCCTCAACTTTCTCATCTCTCTAATGAGGGTTTTGTCCCAGTTGGGTTCTAAAAGCCTTTCCTGTGCTACCTATTGAAAGGATACCACATAAGTGGAAAATGGAAAAGAGGTCCCTGTCTCAGGGCATTTACTCTCCAGTTCTGTAGACATTCCTGGAAATAGGGGGCAGTGGGATAAAGGCAAATACCCCCAAAACCACAGACCTTGAAGTTGGGGATGAACTGATAGCTCAGGACCCACCGTTTAGGCAACATAAGCACGAGAAGGGAAATTACAGGGAAGAAATTATAGGCTGCTATTTCCACAACCCACAATTTTGAGGTATAAATCCATAATATTTTTTTCTCCACGTAATTTCCCCCAGGCTCTGAGGACTGCCTCATCAATCCAGAAACCATATTGGACAACAGTTTGTTTGCTGAAATCAAATGGAATCTTCCTTAGCTGTAGGCATCTGGGGAGTTGGTCGCCTCCAGGGAGATGTAGGCCCTGGCTCTCTCCCTTCTCCACTTTCTCCCAAGAGGAGGGCACACTGAACTGTTGAACCTGCTTGCAGGATGCTCACTAGCTCAATTACTACATTACAAGGTCACCTTCAAAAGCAAATGAGCAGCTCAGCCAGTGGGTGCTGTGCCCAGAGGATCTTTGGCCATCTATATACTTCTCTCCGCTAGTCTCTGAAGCACATTCTGCAACTCTCATCTCTTCAGTAGACTTCCTTCCTTGAGTCCAAATGATGCCAGATTTAGGTTTGGGCTTGGGAAAAGGAGAGATGTCCTTTGGTCTCACCCCATTCATTGTGCTCCAGCTCAGCGAAAGAGAAATCCTGTTTGTATAAGGCTAGCTAATAAGAATGGATATTTGTTTTCTTTTGTGGGCATATCTACCTCCAGACCTCATGGGGAATAGTAATGGTCAAGGCAGAATTTAGGCATTTGGAGATTTACTGATTATTGTGCCTACCACTACTTCTGACTTTCATCTCACTTCATATCTCTAACTTCTTATCAGTCCCTCAGAGATATCTTAGGGGTAGAGACTGCTTTTGTTGTCTTGGAAATCAAGCAACAAAATTAACAAAATTAATTGTCCTGGAAAATTAACATTCACTGCTAATGGAGTGATCTAGCTCCTGGGCTTTTTCCCCTTCTTCCCTATTTGAGCTGTATAATACTGGAGGACCCAAGAAGGGGAGAAATAGGCAGAAGAGGAGTTTTTTTCATCAATAGACGGGGTAGGTTAGTTACCACCGCTTGCTGCTGCACCTCTCTTCCAAGGAGGCCTGGTGGAAATGCGTAGCTGATCTGGAGCAAAACTGTGCATATCACCCAGGCTGTGGAGTTCTCCCCGGCTTCCTCCTGGGTGAGGAATAGATTTTAACATCTTATCTAGGATAAAGGACAGCTCTCTTAGACCCTCTCTTGTCAGGAGCTTCATTTTTTGTTGGCAGAATTCAATTTCCTGGATCAAAGAGAAGCTTAAGAAAGGCTTAGACATATCCCAGCGCTCTTGGTGAACCATGCTTCACTGAAGTGCATTTAAATGAGTCACAGACATATGGATTACATTTCACTTAAAATACACATGGCTTAAGAAATTAGAGGATGTCGTTCTTTAACCAAGTATTTGGCAGACCTAAAGTATTCAGAATGTTTTTTCCAAACTCTGCACACAGCTGGGCTCCCCATTCCCCGCAGCTGATGTTGTATAACCCGAGGAGACCGGTGCCGAGGAAACGGTTGGATGGATGGGTGGGGACATGAGAATCTGAAGAGTGTCTGAAATTTTCTTCAAACATTTTTTTGAAGTATCAGGAACTGGAATTAACCCTGCTGCGCTGACTCTGAGGCAGCGAATGCCTACGTGGATTTAAATTCTAAGTGCTGGGCTAGGCACCTTGCCCCAGAGAGACCTCATGGTCCTGTTTGAAATGCAGTTTCTAATTGTAGCTTTGTAGATGGAGATTGATTTTGGTTATAATTCCCATATTGTCCAGAACCCCTGGAGTTGCAGACCACATGGATTGCCAGCCAATCTGATGTGATTTTGTACAAGCCAAACTCTTAACCGCACCCCCGCATAAGCAGGGTCTCCAGTATTTCTAAATCATTGGAAACATGATATTGCTTTCTTAGGGTAGACTGTGTAAACTCAGTCTCAGTAACTAGAAGTGGTGATCTGAAGGGATGCAGCTGTACAGTAGCCGGAAGAGAGTATGAAGCAGCATCCACAATTGAAATAACCTAGATGTGTTGACTCTTAAGGCTGTGAGCACATAAGCCCGAAATGCCTAATCCATAGGGTAGAACATGCTTGGGCTTTGGTGCCAGAGAGACCCAGATTCAGTTCCAGGCACTGACACTTTCTGGTTAGGTGGCCTTTGGCAAGTCACTTGCCTTCTGAATGTTGTTTATTCATTTGTGTTCACGATAACGCTCACTCCTTAGTGAGCATCTACTGAGAGCCAGTCACTGTGCAGAGGCACTTCACATGCCATCTTTTTTAATCTGCATGGCAACTCTTTTTAGAAGATATTATTATTCATATTTTATAGATGGGGAGACTCAAGTGTGAGGAATTTGAGTAATTTACTCAATGTCAGGCAGATCCAGGAGTCACACTCAGGTCTATCTGTTTCTTACTATACTCTATATCCTGCATAGAAAATAGAAAATAACTTCATTGCAGGATGAGGTAGACTGAAAAATATTCCCCACCCTCCCAGAGACCCACATTCTAAATCCTGGAGCCTGAGACTATGCTGTCTTGTGTGGCAAAAAAGAATCTTTGTAAGTGTGACTATATTAAGGATTTTGAGAAGGGGAGATAATTCTGGATTTTCTGGGTGGGCTGTAAATTCAGTCACAAGTATATCTGTAAGAAGAAGGCAGAGGGAGATTTGCTCACGGACAGAAGAGGAGAAGGCAGTGTGACCACAGAGATGGGAGTGATGTAGCCACAAGCTGAGGAATACAGGCAGCCACTGGAAGCTGGGAGAGGCCAGGAATGGAATCTCTCAGACTGAGTGCAGCCTTGCTAACACCTTGACTTCTCTCTCTTGATCTCCAGACCATGAAAGAATAGCTTTCTGTTGTTTTGAGCCACCTAGTTTGTGGTAATTTGTTACATATCAGGCACAGGAAACAAATACACCAGGTTTGTGAGCCTTAGCAATAATGTATTTATTTATTTACTTATTTGGTTGGGCTGGGTCTTAGTTGCAGCAGGTGGGCCCCTTAGTTGTGGCTCACCAGCTCCTTAGTTGAGGCACAGGGGCTTCTTAGTTGTGGCATGTGAACTCTTAGTTGTGACATGCATGCGGGATCTAGTTCCCTGACCAGGGATCGAACCTAGGCTCCCTGCGTTGGGAGCACGGAGTCTTAACCACTGCACCACCAGGGAAGTCCCAGCGATAATGTATTACGCTGTGTGTAGTATCACTCGTGGCACATAAATAAGCTGGTTTTCAATACATGCTAAGTTTCATTAATGCAGAGTCAAGAACGGATGTTTTCTAGAGTGTCTTGGTGATGCAAAGCATTGCATGTGGCCCCTGTGACTGTCTTCAGGTAAGAGTGGCAAGAGAAAAACATATTGAGACATAGCATGTGTGGTTACCATTTATCAGCATTTCCTAAGTTCCAGCTCGTGTTGTCTGATGCACAGTCTGCCTTCAGGCAGCTTCTGGCTGAGGAATGAAGGTCAGATAGGAATAATGTTATCGTCAGCCGTAGTAATAGCTACAACATAGGAGATGCCTATGTAGCAGGCTCCGTTGTGCAATCTCTAATTGAATCATCACAGCAACCCTGTGAGGTGTAGGTACCTGTGTTAGTCCTGTTTGGCAGATGGGGACCCTGAGGCATGGAGCCATGTGACTTGTTCAAGGACATCTGGGTGGGAAGGGCACTCCAAGCCCGGGGTCTTAGCTGTGGCCTCGTACTGCCTCTCGGATGCCCTGTCCTTACTTGGTATATGCTCTTTGATGAACACTGGTGTTACTTCTCTGTTGTTCTGCCCTCCTTCTTCCCTTTCCTCCTGCCTTCCCTAGGCCTAGGTTAGAATTTGGATTTCAGTGGACTGTATTGCTGCAGTCCAGGCACATAGGAGTCAGGCTGGCTCCTTGCACCTACTGGAGGTGTAAGCTTTGGCAAGTTGCTTACCTATGCAAGTCTCAGTTTCCTCATCCGCATCATGGGGCTCATAATAGTGGCCACCTCATCAGGTGTCATGTGATATTCAATAACACAGTTCTCTTAAAGGACTTACACTGTGCCTGGTGCACTGTGAGAGTCCAATAAATAGTTGCTATTATTTGTATTTTGCAGGCTGGGAAAAACATTTAAGAATGAAGTAAGAGGGAATTCCCCTGAGCTGGTTTCCAAATGTAATTAGGAAGATGACCTTAAAACCCATTGCCCCTGGGAGGAAACTCACTTCTGCTCCCCTGCTGTGCCCAGTTTGACCTAACTGTATCTCAAGAATACAGCTGTGCAGGGTTCTCCAGTCGGCCAAACTGTACCTCTTGTCTCTCCCTGCAGAATCAGTGCCCAGGCACTCCCTTGGCAAGGTTCTGAGCTGTCTGATAAGGAGGTCGGGATTTGTTCACCAGTTCCGGCTCTATCTCCTTCCAGGGACCCGCAGCCAGGGCTGCCTGTGTAGCCAGGAAGGATGTCCATGGTTTTCTTTTGTCTCAAGCTTATTGCTCCTGGTGGCCCTTCAGCACGAG
>NW_006771758.1:1682009-1701468 GCF_000442215.2 Lipotes vexillifer
ATGAATGGGAAAGCTGTCAGCTGCCCTGTTGGCCTTAGATGGACCCTTGTCAGAGCGAAGGGAAGCTGTGTACTTGGAGGAAGTCGAGAGTTGATTCTTGAGTTTGAGGAACCCTTGACCATCAGGCTGTTTACCTTAAGATAACAACGATAGCTGGCATCCAGTGAGTGAACATTTACCCTGAACATACTGTTTCATACGGATTTTTTTTTAACCCTGTATAAATTTCCATGTAAGTTTATCCAAATGGGGTTATACCATATCCTAAGTTTTATTACCTATTTTTTTTTATTTGGAAATATAACATGGGCAATCATCAATTATTTTTAAAAATTTACAGAAGAACTTTTTGGAGTGTTTGAAACTTTGATAATAAAATTCTAGCAAAAAATTACATAAGTAATAGAGTTTTAAAATAAATGAGATCATACTTTATGTACCATTCTATAGTTTGCTTTTTTATTATTTCTCTTCAATATCTTTCCACATTAGCATATTTATAGACCTATTTCATTCTTCTTAATGATGACATGGGATTCCACTGAATGGATGAACCAGAATTTAAAAATTTGCCTATTAATAGACAGTTTTCTAATTTCTTGCTATTACAAATAATGCTGCAGTAATAGGTTTATACATAATCTTTGAGTACATTTGCAAGTATTTCTGTAGGATTAATACCTAGCAATAGAGTTGCAAGGTCATATAGCATATATGTCTAAAATGTTTTAAATTTTGACAAATCGTACCTCCCATTCCACAGATTCCTTCCCAAAGGCTGTACCATTTTATGTTCATACAGCACAGTATGGGAGTATATTTTGGATACATTTCCATGTAAATTTTTGAGATCATATGGCTATATGATGGTACATTGTATGCATATGCCATAGTTAACTTTTAGAAGTTTCATTATCATTTTTGATAATGAAAAATTATCAAATGCACATAGAAGTAGAGAGAATGATATAATGAATCCCTTTTACCCATCACTCAGATTCAGTAACAATCAAGATGCCATGAACAATTTAATCATCCCATATTGATGGACATTCAAACTATTTTTTTCTTTTCCTTTTTTTTTTTTTTTTTTCATTTTTACAAATAGTACTGGAGTGGACACCTTCATGTTCTTTGAGAGATACTTCTAGAGAATCACCTCCTAGATGTGAATCACTGGGTCACAGGGAATTTACACAGAACAGGTAGATAAAGGTACTTTGCCTTTGGCTTCTCTGTAAGTTAAATCCACCACCTGTGTTGAGAGAATTTGTTTCACACACTGTCACCAATGGGTTGGTTATTGAGCTTGGGCAGAATCTTTAAAGCCAACTCTCCCGCTTTTTTTTTAAACAGCTTTATTTAGATGTAACTTACATACCATACAGCTGATCCATTTATATAAGTATGCCATTCAATGTTTTTTAGTATATTTACAGAGTTGTGTAACCATCTTCATATTCTAATTTTTGAACATTTTCATCACCCCAAAAAGAAGCCATTAGCAGTGTTATGGGTTGAATATGTTCCCCCCCAAATTCATATGTCAAAGTCCTAACCCCTTGTATTGATACCTCAAAGTGTCCTTATTTGGAGATAGTCATTGTGGATGTAGTTAGTTGGGATGAGGTAATCCTGGAGTAGGATTGCACCTAATCCAATATGACTGGTGTCCTTATAAATAGGGGAAATTTGGACACAGACATGCACAGAGGGAGAATGCCTTGTGAAGATTAGAGTTATGTGGCCACAAGCCAAGGAAATGCCAAAAGCTAGGAGAGAGGCCTGGAACAGATCCTTCCCTAGTACCTTCAAAGGGAGCATGGCCCTGCCAACACCTTAATCTTAGGCTTAACTTTTAGAACTGTGAGACAATAAATTCCTGTTTTTTAAACCTCTCAGTTTGTGGGTTAAGGCAGCCTTAGCAAACTAATATGACCAGTTACCCACAACGTTCCCCCAATGCCATCAGCTCTAGGTAACCATTAATCTGCTATCTGTCACTATAGATTTACTATTCTGGGTATTTCATATAAATGGGATTATACAATATTGGTTTTTTGTGACTGGTTTCTTTCACTGTGTAATGTTTTTGAGTTTTATCCAAGTTGTGTAGCATGCATCTGTACCTCATTACTTTTTATTGCTTTATAGTATTCCATTGTATAGATGTACCACATTGTGTTTATCTGTTCATCAGTTGATGGATCTCCTGCCTTATAAACCAGAGCTAACTTGACTGCACTCTACAAGTTTTATTTCAGCAGATTTTTTAAAAAATTGAAGTATAGTTGATTTACAGTGTTGTATTAATTACTGCTGTACAGCAGAGTGATTCAGTTATACATATATGCATTCTTTTTTTTAATATTCCTTCCCATTATGGTTTATTATAGGATATTGAATATAGTTCTCTGTGCTATACAGTAGGACCTTGTTGTTTATCCATTCTATAAAAGCTTACATCTGCTAACCCCAACCTCCCACTCCATCCCTCCCCCAACCCCCCTCCCCTTGGCAGCCACCAGTCTGTTCTCTATGTCTGTGATTCTGTTTCATAGATAGGTTCATTTGTGTCATATTTTATATTCTACATATAAGTGATATGATATGGTATTTGTCTTTCTCTTTCTGACTTGCTTCACTTAGTATGATAATCTCTAGTTGCACCCATGTTGCTGCAAATGGTATTATTTTGTTCTTTTTTATGGCTGAGTAGTATTCCATTTTGTGTGTGTGTGTATGCCACATCTTTTTTTATGTTATTAACATTTACTGACATATGTAGTTCTTTTTAAATTTTTTTTTAATTTTTAATTTTTTTTTACAGTAGGCCCTTGTTGGCCATCTATTTTAAAAATGGCAGTGTGTACCACATCTTCTTTATCCATTCATCTATCAGTGGACATTTAGGTTGTTTCCATGTCTTGGCTATTGTGAATAGCACTACTATGAACATAGGGATGCATGTATCTTTCTGAATTATAGTTTTGTCTGGATATATGCCCAGGAGTGGGATTGCTGGATCATAGGATAATTCTACTTTTAGTTTTCTGAAGAACCTCCATACTGTTTTTCACAGTGGCTGCACCAACTTATATTCCTACCAACAGTGTAGGAGGGTTCCCTTTTTTCCACATTCTCTACAGCATTTGTAATTTGTAGACTTTTTAATGATGGCCATTCTGACTGGTGTGAGGTGATACCTCCTTGTAGTTTTGATTTGCATTTCTCTAATAATTAGTGATGTTGAGCATCTTTTCATGTGCTTGTTGGCCATCTGTGTCTTCTTAGGAGAAATGTCTGTTTAGGTCTTCTCTGCATTTTTGGATAGGGTTGTTTGTTTTTTTTGTTGTTGCGTTGTATGAGCTGTTAGTATATTTTGGAAATTAAGCCCTTGTCAGTTGCATCATTTGCAAATATTTTCTCCCATTTTGAAGGTTGTCTTTTCATTTTGTTTATGGTTTCCTTTGCTGTGCAAAAGCTTGTAAGTTTGATTAGGTCCCATTTGTTTATTTTTGCTTTTAATTTCTATTGCCTTGGGAGACTGACCTAAGAAAACATTGGTACAATTTATGTCAGGGAATGTTTTGCCTATGTTCTCTTGTAGGAGTTTATAGTGTCAGGTCTTATGTTTAAGTCTTTAAGCCATTTTGAGTTTATTTTTGTGTATGGTGAGAGGGTGTGTTATAACTTCATTGGTTTACATGTGGCTGTCCAAGTTTCCCAACACCACTTGCTGAAGAGACCCTCTTTTTCCCGTTGTATATTCTTGCCTCCTTTGTCGAAGATTAATTAACCATAGGTGTGTGGGTTTATTTCTGGGCTCTCTATTCTGTTCCATTGATCCATATGTCTGTTTTGTGCCAACACCATGCTATTTTGATTACTGTAGCTTTGTAGTATTGATTTCAGCAAATATTGATTGAGCACCTGTGTGTAAAGTCCTATGCTTGGTGCTGTAGGGAGCAGATGCAGAGACCATATCCTTGCCCTCTGGCCGTTTACTCTCTATGGGAGAGAAAATGCTCAAACAGCATAATCCGAGGTTGGCTACAAATTTACTTAATACCGTTAAAAGTAAAGTGCTGAAGGGGCGATAAGGAAGGGGGAATTTCTCACTGGGGGTTAGAGAAAACTTCCCTCAGGAGGGTACCTTGGAGCTCTGTCTTGTGGGAGCAAGGAGGGGAGGCTTTGGATGAGGGAGGGAAGAGAGATGAGTGGAAGAATGAGAAAGGAATTCAGACTGAGAAATTAATATATAAATATTTGGTCTGGATCTAGGGGAACCAAAACTGGAGTGCTAATAAGCTCTTAGGAATTCAGTATTCCAGCTAGCCAAATCATTATAATTCAGAAGAGTGGTATGTGGCAGTGGGAAAGGGGTTTCTCTCCCTTCCACAGCTGGGCTACCTGAGGATTTGAGTGGCTTAGAGTTCAAATTTTTTTGTTCTCTTATTTTTGACTTTGAGTTGGGCTTTCTCTTGCCTCTGGTAAAACCATATTGTCAGAGAGCTAGATGGGGTATTTTTAGGAAAGAGGCTTGAGGTGCAATTTAAGCTGAGCTGTGTTTTCTGCACCTTGGATGAGAAGTTCTTCCCCAACCCCTCGCCGTCAAAGGGAAATTTGGGCTGAGCCCAGTGGGTGGAGGTGTACCTGGCGGACGGAGCCATGGACTGCAAGGGGCTGAGCCCAAGGCAAAGATGGCTTCTTCATAACTCGGGGAGTTGGGGGAGTCTCCTGAGAAGCAGGGTCTGGTGGGTGGGGTGGATCTACATTAGGATTTGGGAGATGTGCTGAAAGTCCCACCTTCCAGACCTCTGTTTTCATCTTCAAGGATGTGCCTAGGCTCTTCATCCACACTCCCTGGAAGCTGGATTTCTACTCTCCAACCTTTGTGCTTAGGACATGGAGCATGATTATCCCCGGGGAAAAGTCTATAGGAGGAGGCCAGTTCTGAGGCCTCTGGACTGGGTTCTGTCCTGAGAATGAAGCCACGTTTACATTTTGCCCAGGAGATACTCTGATTTTAAGAATGTAACCTTTACTCTTTCTCTATTTAGAACTCAGTGACCTACACAGACCTTTGGCTGATACCTTGGATGCTAAATGAATAGGCTTTTGGGCACCCTGGAGCAAGTGCAGGACTTGCTCAAACTCAACTGGGAGTAGGCATTGGGTCAGAGAATCTGTGGTTTTTCTGACAAGAGTCTCCAGTGTATTGAGTCTCCAGGGCTTGAGCTCTGGGTTACTCATTGGGAATTCTTAACTTCCTTTTTCTCGTACCTTCTCTTCCTTCATTTAACAAATACTGTGCGTGCCAGCTTTGTGGCTGGCACTGGGCTAGGTCCTGGGTATTCCTGGAAGAGTAACGGCAAGCGAACACAGTTCGCCATCATGGGGCTTAGAGCTTAGTGGAGGAGAGAGAGAATCCAACCATTACTGAGCAGTGTGGGACAGGCTATGTTGGGGGAAGTGGAAGGTACCGTGGGAGCATGGGGAAGGGGAACCTACCCTGGATTGAGGGCCTGCGAAGGCTTCTAGGAGGAAGTGAAGTAAAAGGAAGATAGGGTGGTGGTAGAGTTGTGGCTTATACGAGGGGGATGGGTTCCACGCAGGGCAAGTAGCAGGAACAAAGGCTCTAAGGCCTTTGTTGATGATGAAAAGATGTTCTTTGTGGTTAGAGCAGAGAGCAAGGGGGAGGAAGGAAACAGTGAGAGAAGAGGTTGTCCAGGTAGGCAGGGGCGAGTCCTTGAAGGGCCTTGTAGGCTCCTTAAAAGGATTGGGTGTGTAACTTGACAATGGGGAGCCGATGAAGAAATTTTAAAAGCCAGATAAGTGACAGCATCCAAAGTGCATGTGAGAAAAATTACTTAGACTACAGTGTGGAGGATGGATTGGAAAGGGCAAGACTGGCGATAGTACTAAGACCCATTCTAAAGCTTTATTTTAATCTGAGGGGGAAATTATGGTGATCTAATATAGGGAAGTGATTGCAGATATGGAGAGAAGGGGACAGATTCCAGAGATACTTGTAGGGTGGAATCATGGAGACTCGGAGATGGGTTGGATATGAGCTGAGGAAGGGGATGGATTCAAAGGCCAATCTGAGGTTCCTGGCCTGAGTAAGTAGCAGGACAGTGGTACAAGTCCCCGTGTTTGTCCTTAGTTTGTGGTGGGACCTCGGATAAGCCACTTCTCAGATATTTAGTTTTCTCATTAGTTGAAGGTAATAATCTCATCAACTCTGGTGGTGGGGAATCCACTGATAAAATCTATGTGACAAGTAGCATCCTATACTCCTTCCGTGACCCTAAAAGTCCTGGCAGAAGCGAAGTCTGTCCTTACCCTGGTTATCTCTGTAATTTGCACCCTTACATAGACTTCCCCCCTTGTCTACAATTCTGAGCACTTGATTGATCCCCCGGGAACTGGTGAGGCCTCGCTGGGGGTCTCCCTTCGGGTTCTCAAACCAGCTTTTGTTGAAAACAATGATATCATTGAGTGGGTGGAGCTGGGCCAGGCTTTCCTGAGCCAGTTTAAGGAGAAATGGGTCTTTATGAACTTCTGTGCTTATGGCTCCCTTCCAGTCCCCTCCATGGCTCCCATGTGCCCCACTGCCCCCTTTTCCTCCTTTTTTTACCCCCGAGGTTACGGGTTTGCAGGAAACTGGCGGCCCCCATGTCTTCTCCTCTTGCATCAGTCTCCCTGGAGAGAGGTCTAGATGGGCCAAAGGGGCTATAATGACTGCATTATATCAGGCTTGGTTTCTTTTTCCAAGGCCGCCCCCCTGCCCCCCTTCCCAGGAAAGGAAGGACAAGTCATGGAAAGGGATTCCTCTGGAGGAAGACTGGGGTGCTAGAGAAGGAGGAGACCTAAGTGTTGGGAACGACGTCAGACCCGTTGTATTCTAGAAACTCTATCTCTTATCGATGCTGGCTTTGGGGCTTGGGTAAGAATGCGAAGGTTAAACTGGCCTTTCAGTTATGTGGTGATAGGAACGTGGCCGTGGAAAAGGAGATCAGCGGTGTTGAGGATACTGAGTTCCTGATCCCTAGGCAGCCCTTTCTCTCTGTGCTCAACATACACACACACACACACACACGCACACGCGCACACGCGCACACGCACACGCGCACACACACTCTCTCTCTCTCTCTCTCTCTCTCTCTCTCTCTCTCTCTCTCTCTCTCTCTCTCTATCATACTCATGCACAGGCACCCCTCCTCTGAAGCTGTGTAGGCAGCTTGTTAGGGGAAATTGGAAGTTGATTGCAGCTGTGGTTTGCAGCAGTTCTAGGAAGGGAGGAAGATAGGTTGTAATATAGAGACTTGGTTTCTAGGGACCAAAGAGTAATACCTACCTTCTGTGTGGCCTGTTAGTGTTTGCAGAGTACTTTCACAGATGACTTTGGAAAGGAGGAAGTAATTTTCTGTCTTCCTTTCTAAGTTCTCGGCTGGGTACCCTGTAACAAAAGACAGATTAGCAAGAGAGAAACAAACAAGTTTATTAACATGTATACATGGGAGATACCCAGAGAAAAATGAGTGACACAGAATTGAGGCTTCTGTAGCATCTTTAACAAAGAACAGTACGTTTGTAGAGAAATGGTGGGAAAAAGGAAAGAGGTTTTAGGCTTCTAAAGGCCGTACACTGTGGGAAGGTAAATATTTGGGAAATGATAGATAAAGGCTAGTTTTCAAAGTTTGTTGTGTGGATTCCTCTGGTGCCGTCTCCAGGCTGACGGAGTCTAAAGTTGTCTCTGGTGATTAACTTTTGTCCTTTCTGGTGGAGAGAGGAGGAGGGACACCTTTGAGAATTGATGACCCGCTTTTAGGCAAATAGGAGCTTTTCTTGTATCTGCTTCTTCTCAGTTGCCTTCAGCTCAAAATGACCCTTATGCTAAAGTGGCATGTCTGGGGTGGCATAAGCTGCCACCCTTCAGCCTCCTCTAATCTTCATGAGCCAGATGCCATGTGCAGTGCAGGAAAGCTGTGCCTGCCTCCTTCATGTCCCCCAGCACAGTGCCTGGCACATGATTGGCCTCAATAAATATTTGTGGAATGGGTGTTTCGAAGAGGCACTGCAGCTTGGCCAAGAATCCAGAGCAAATACGTGATGAATTCAAGCCAGGAGGAACTTGGCCTTCCTGAGGCCTCGTGCCCCCGCAGTTTGTACCATATTCTGCTGCTTAAAAAGCGTTCATTGATGAGTTTGCATGAGCATCCTTGCTCTCTGCCTTTTGGGAGTGTCTGGATGGCCTAACTCTTGGGTTATCTACTGCTGAAGCTGATGTTTAGGTAGCTTTAGTTCATTTAGACTGACGAGTTTAGAAGCAAAATATAATTCTGCGATGTTGGTAAGTTGCTTTTGCACTTTTTCAAATTTTTCATCCATGAGAATGGAATGGGGGTAAGCACTGAACAGAGAGGGTGACATGTAAAGATTTTTTGTTGCAGTAGACTCTGCCATTTATTCACCAATCCCCCTCCCCTCCAAAAAAACTTTATGGGAAGCGTATGAGGCAACGCATAGAGTGAGGGAAAAGCTGAAGAACTAGGGCTCGAAAAGGACAGGGTCTAGGAATTCATAGAGAGTCTCTTTGAAACCAAGCAGGACCCTGTGGGGCTCCCGGGCACAGAGGCCTTTTTGTTCCCCATTTCTTGTAGGTAAGACTCCAGCCTCCATGACCTTCCCTGAGTTCCAAAAGGCAGATTCGAACAGCTGCTAATCAAGGGAGGAGCAGCCCAGAAACTGCCTGAGGCAAGAGTAAAGGGACCCGAGAAGCTCATCAAGATTAGGAGACCTGAGACCTGGGATTAAGGGAGTGCAGGCCTGTGTGTACACCCTGATCTTGTCAGCGACCCCACCCTTGAACCACTGTTACAAAACCCCTCGTCAGATCCAGGTTGGGGACTTCTCTGGTGGCGCAGTGGTCAACAATCTGCCTGCCAATGCAGAGGACATGGGTTCGAGCCCTGGTCCGGGAAGATCCCACATGCCACGGAGCAACTAAGCCCATGTGCCACAACTACTGAGCCTGCGCTCTAGCGCCCGCGAGCCACAACTACTGAGCCCACGTGCCTAGAGCCCGTGCTCCACAACAAGAGAAGCCACCACAATGAGAAGCCTGTGCACCACAAGGAAGAGTAGCCCCCCGCTAGCTGCAACTAGAGAAAGCCCGTGCGCAGAAACGAAGACCCAAAGCAGCCAAAAAAAAATCCATCCGGATTGGGATACATGGTTTTCAAGTATAGGAGCCTGCTGTGGTCCCCTTTGCCTGGCACAGCAATAACACTGTTCTTTCTGCTTCACCCGAAACTCTGTCTCTGAAGTTCGATTCAGCATCAGTGAGCAGAGGCTGAGATTTCAGCATCATCTTCAGGCACCAGCAATGGTGTGTCTCAGCTCCAGCCATTTTTAACGGTGTCACTCATCTAGAAACTCAGTGAAATGAGACCCGATTGTCCTGACTTGTTATGACTGACTCCAGGTGGCCCCAGTCAGCATGCAGCAAAAGGGGAACGTTTCTCTAAATGTAAATTTGGCACTGTTTTCCCAAGAAAGTGGCAGGGCTGCTGGGCAGTGCAGGACAACATATGTCCACTATGTTCTAAGAGGACTTTCCAAGTTCTAACCTTCTCGACTTGTGCATTCACTGTGATTTGTGCTTTAGGATGCTAAGAAACATTGGTCAAGGTTTATCAGAGTTACTGGGATATTTCATCAGAGCCTAAAAGGGACCAAGAACCCACATTTAGGGCAGGTTGGTTTGTGGTCTTTGCTTTTTCTTTGTTTGCTTTTATTCATGGGATAGCCCACCTACTCCCCTTTTTCTAAGCATATTTTCATAAGTCCTGTGATCTTAGAGATTTCTTTTCTTCACTTTTCCTGTGTCTTATCCCCAAAGTTTATCTGTACAACTGAACCATTGCCTCTTGTGTTGGCCCTTCCCTTCAGGTTAATCTGATAACTGTGGTGATTTACCAGAAACTTGTTGCTGTCGGAGGAAACTGGTTTGGTTGCTCGTGGTAACTGGTTTCCACTTTTTTATTTTTCTCAGAAGTAGTAAACATAGTACCCCATTTCCCTGAACTGTTCTTATCCAATTCCAATAAGTGCCTATAATGGGTACTTTACAGGACACTGCAAAACAAACCCGTCACCTCTTCTTGGGTGAGCCATTTTGAGGGCCTCTCGGGTCCCTGACAGTTAAGCATCCTGATCCCAAGAGGTCAGCCCTATTTGCACAGAGAGGTTACTCCATCTTCGTGGAGGCAGCCAAGAGCGAGGCCTGAAGAGGATTAAATAAAGACCCTGTTGGCCAAAGGAGTAAACAGTGCTCATCCAAACATCCTTTGGTTGACAACACAAAAGCAAAACACAGGACCAGGACCTGGTGGGAAGGGTGCCAGGTCTTGTGGGGACTGGGAGAAGATGTAATGGGATGCGTTTGGTGAAAAGGAGTGTTGATTTAATGCATTGTTTGGACACTTCCTTAATAGAAGATTAAAGACAACATGCTTCGGCTTTATGCCAGGCTTGTGGGTGGCACCATCTTGCTTTGCGGCATTGCTTCTGGAGCTGGGCCTCTAGCAGCGATGATGCTTGCTCAAGTGAGTCCTTGGAGTAGGAGATCTCCTACTCTTTACATCAGGAGCAACCTTTAAAGTTCCCCCTTCCTTAAACTTTCTGTTCCCTCAAAAAGGAATGCCTCTGCCTGTGGGCCCCTTATTTGGCTTTAGGGCCATGCCTTTGGCATGTTGGTTTGTTTCCATTCCTTTGGAGTCAGAGGTGGAGTGAGCACTGCTTTGGAAATCTTGGTTCTGAGACAGCTTGAGCTGTCTCTTCTCCCCTTTTCTTTCTTGCTCTTTGAAAACAAAAGACAAAAAAACACTACTTATTGAATTTGTTATTTTGTCCCAAATATGGGCAAGCACTAGCCATTACATTAGAATATCATTCTCTGCTTTTCAAAAGCTCTTCCCAATGTCTGCCTGTCCTGGGCATCACCATTTCCAATTGATAGAAAGGGAAACTGAGGCTGAGTAGCTTGTGATGTGTATAGTATCACCTTGCTAGTTAAAAAATGTGAATATTAAAATTTCTGAATATACCCAAAAGGAGAGAGACTAGTATTATGAACTCTCAGAAGCCCATTATCTTGGTTAACAATTACTGAGTTTTACCACATGTGCACATAGATAGTCCCGGAGAAAATGTTAACAATGATATTTGTAGAAAGAAATACTTTATACTTTGCAAAGATTTCTTTCACATTTGTTCATTTTATTTAGCAAATATTCATAGTTAGACACTCTCCTAACACTGTATAGCAACCCTATGAAGTAGATTCTATTATTTCCCCCATTTTATAGATGAGAAAACTGAGGCACAGAGAGGCTAGCCGATTTGCCCAAGTTCACAGAACTCATAAACGTCCTAGCTAGTATTTGAATGTGTTTTCTCATTTGATCCTCTCAGTGGGGCTGTGAGATCATAATTATCACCCTGTTCATTTTCAGTCTAGGAAAAAAACAACTGAAAACAGTTCTCATACAAATACAGATAGTGAGCGTTTGTCAGAGTTTTGTTTAATTAATGGGGCAACCAACAAAATGATAAAAATGGTTTAAAAATTGGATAGATAAGGGAAACATATTTTCAATAGTGAGGAAGGAATGCTGAGATAACATTGCTAAATTACATACAAAACTGGTTCATATTCTATGGGCAATAAAATCATAACCTTGAGAGTTATCTTTTCTGCTA
This sequence comes from Lipotes vexillifer, assembly GCF_000442215.2. Lineage (NCBI taxonomy): Eukaryota > Metazoa > Chordata > Mammalia > Artiodactyla > Lipotidae > Lipotes > Lipotes vexillifer. Next base: position 1,693,782 of record NW_006771758.1, read on the forward strand.
GATGGAAATCATTTGTATCTCTGTTGTATCTTATTATGTTTTTACAAGTTAACATCTGATTTTACAGGGTTTTACAAGAGCTGCCCTAATTAATTGTAAATAGTCTTTCAAAGCTACATTTTCCCCCCATGGAGTCCAAAGAACCTTAGACCTCCCATCCGAGAGCTTGTGATTTGACAGTGCCCTTGTATGACATTGAAAGGCATTACGGTGATCTTTTGCCTCATTTCCAGGGTTTGAAATGACAGTCATCTAGAGAGTAATGCAGCTGGTGCTCAAACCAAACCTTTCTGAGCCTGGGACTTTCCCTCTAGGCTGTGCTGATATCATCTTTAGATTTTGAGAGGGTGCTTAGGAGGCTAGAAATAAGAAAAAGAATTAAAAATGTTAAAATTGATACAATGGAGAATTCCCAGAGACTGAAAAAGTATCACCTGGAAAAACTATTAAAAATATAGATTTCTGAGTCCTTCTCTAGAGAATGTAATTCTCAGTGGGGCTGGGATGGGGCCTGGGATGGGGCCTGGGATGGGGCCTAGGATTTTATATTTTTTAACAGCATTTCCGGGCGTTGTGTGACTGGGCTGAGTCCCGTTATGACGACATTGTAAGTATAAGTGAGAAATGAAAGAGCCTTATGTTATCACCCACATGGATGGACAGGGTGAGGGTGAGGCTCCTCCAGAGAAGATAAGAGGGACCAGCAAGGCTGTACCTCCCAAGCATCACCAGTGTATAAGTGCCCCCAATACTCCTGAAAGAGCTAGATATGGAGCAAGACCTGGGAGAAGGAGGTGTCAGTAAACGTAGCCACTGGGATGAGCAGAGTGCTGTTTGTTTATGCTGAGCATATCTGGGTAGGGTTGTTTTTCAGGGTAGTTTGGAAATTATCACTTTGTCTTCGCTGATTTGCTTATCTGAAGCAGCATGCTGGGTGGGGGGATTGGACTCGGGAAGATGTTTTGCAAATTTTAGTCCTGCTGCTTCTCTCTCCCTAGAGGGGGTTTTAGAGAAGCTTAGAGAAGCATTTGAAATTAGTCTGACAGTACATAGTCCTTAAAGGGACGGTTCTGGGTTCGAAGGCTGTGAGCCTTAGGAAAGGTGGGTCAGGGCTGTTGGAGCTGCAGTGTGTTTTAGGGGGTGTGGCTGCGTGTACATTTACCAGGCCACCAAGGGCAATTCTGTTGTCCCTCCCTGGAGAGTCACCTTATGTTTTATGTCCAATATTTGGGGGACAGCTTATTTTCCCGGTTGGGATTCAGAAGATACAAAGATTCAGAAGATTGCTCGAGGACTTTGGGGTCTGGGCAACCTGAGTTTCACCCAAAGGGAACACTGCAGTGCTGCCTGCTATTAGCATTGGGATGATGTGTGATCTCTGCTTGCCCGTGGGCTTGTGAGCCTTGAGGGCAGGGGTGGGAGGCACTTCTTCAGAAATTGCTTTTCCATCAAAGCCAGAAAAAGGAGGGGGCAGGGTGGGAAATCTTGGACAGTCCTTCTCTCTTCCTGGACGCACATCACTCACAACTCATTTCCTGAAAATCCTAGCACACTCCAGTGGTGAGAGACAGCTTCCTGCAGATCTGCTGAGCCAGCCTCTTGTCAGAGAGGAGATGAGAACAAGATGTGGTTGGAGAAGGGGTGGCTGGGCTGAGCTGGGCTGCTCAGTGGCCCTGCAGCCCTGTCTCTGAGGGGATAGTGTCTTTGGTGCCGAGAGCAGCGCCAAGGCACCACCGGGGACTGGAGGCATAGATGGGCCTGGCTTGGGGCGATGGGGAGTGTGTGAAAGCAGTGTCTTGTGAATCGGTACAATTGCACAGATAGTGGTGATGGAACATGACCCTTCCTTTTGCTTTTAGAAGGAAGGATGACCCTCCTGGTCAACATCCACAACAGCATTTGGGGAAAGGGTTGTTATTAAAAAAAACTAAAAACCCCCCAAAAACGACCCCTGACGTCCTTACATGTCTATCCTCTTTATCTTGCCCTGTGCTTTGCTTACCCCTGTGGCTCTCCTCTGCATGTATTCACATCTAAGACCCAGGAGCCTCCTTTTTGTGGCATCACATGTTCTCAAGGCTGCTGTCATCACCGTCACATTGTGCTTTGGACTACTGCTGGCAGTGCTTTAGTTTTATGCTTCTACCTTCTAATAGAGACAGGGCAGAGAACTGCTTAAAAAGTATGGTCTGGCCCAACAGACTTGGCTTTGAAACCCAGCTCTGACGCTGTGCCGGGACAGCTTGGACAAGTTACAGTTCCGAGGTTGCAGTGTCCTCATAGGCATGTTGTGAAGGTGAAATGCTTTCTCACTTAAAGGCATGTGAACTATTTTGATTGCAACTTTTCAGGGTTTCTTAAGCTCAGAATGATCCAGGGTGTGGTGGAGGTAGAAGGGTGATGGAGGCTTGGGTAGTGAGACATGTGGATATTTCTGAAGTTTGCCTGCTTTAAAAGTATGTTGAGAACTTGTGGTCTAGGGTGGTGGTTCTGCCCGAGAATCACTCAGAGAGTTATTGCAACAGCAGATGGTTGGGCTCCAACCACAGAGTTTCTGTGTGCAAGGACGTTTGCAGTGGGGCCTGGCAATCTGCATATATATATATATATACATACATATATACATATATATATATATATACATATATATATATACATATATACATGTATATATATATATATATTTTTTTTAATCTGCATTTTTAACTAGTTCCTAGGTGATGCTAATGCTGCTGGTCCTGAAAAGGGCAGTTAGGTGGAAGAGGGAGCAGACTGTTTCTTGTAGATTCAGCAGACAAGAATGAGGCCAGTGGGTGCCGGTTACAGAGAGAGGTAGTTTTTGGTTCAGTGTAAGAACTTTCTCTAACTATTATATGTGGTCAGAAATGGAGTGGGTGGTCTCAGGAGCTCCCTGTCACTGGAGATGTCCAGTGCCGAATGGCCATCTGGCAGATTCCTACACAAGGTATAAGATTCATTCATTCGTTCATTTATTCATTTATCCACTTTTTCACAGAATAAACCTTCCTGGTACTAGGAGCTGGGGAGAAGCCTTGAACAAGGCAGCCGTGCTCCCTGCTCTTAGGAAGTCCACAGTCCAGTGAGTTTGGCTTAATGATGCCTGAGGTCCCTCTCAGCACTGAGGCTCTGAGAGTCCTATGCTGACAGTGGCAGAACCTCAGAGTAAGAAGGTGCAGAAAGATGCTTACCCTTCTGAGGATGTGTGGCCAAGAAGCGACAAGAATGTGGACTCCTCTGAGGTTCAGTCTGGATTGCTCTCTTTGGAGCATCTTGGTGTCGCTGGATGAATATTTCCCCCCCCTAAGGCTGAGGGTGTATTTTCCAGGAGTGCATTACTGTGGGAAGACTCACGTCTCCCTGCTGTCATCCAGGATGGACTGTTAAATTCTGAACTCCTGACTCGCCGTCCATTATGCAGTCTGTGAAAGCAGACCAAGGAATTGGGCTGCAGGAATGAGCTCATTGTTTTTTCACCTCTCTCAAGTGATATACTGGGGAGTTAATGGCTGGGGGGAATTGAAAGGAAATAGGTAAATTCCACCAGTTTTTCTGGGTTCTTCCCATCATAATCCCTGTTGAAAGCAATAATGATAATCACTAACCTTTACTGAGCTCCACTCTGAGCCAGGACTGTTTTCAAGCTCTTTTCATGCATTATGTTATTTTACTCAGATGACAACCCTGTCAAGTAGAAGGGATTTTGCAGAAGAGGAAACAAAGGTTTGGAGAGCTAAAACAACTCTCTCATGGCCATAGAGACAGTAACTGTCAGAACTGGCACTGAAACTTAGTCTCTTAGACTCCAGACCATGTTCTAAGCTCCTAGTATGCTCAACGACTCGCTCATTCATTCATTCAGTAATTAGTTAACACATTCTTTCACTGAGTACATGTTAAACACCAGTATATACTGGTGAGCAAAACAGCTTGGCCTCTGTCCTCCTGGGGCTTACAGTTTATCTCGCTCAGACAAATGGGTGACTCTTCCCTTCGATCCTTGACTGGTTAGATGCTAAGGAGAAAGAGAAAGGGAGACAGAATCTGGCAAGTTAGCTACTGACCCAAACTTTCCATGCGAATTGGAGTTTCTCTACACAAGCTGGGTTTTCTGTTTTGCTTTGTTTTTACATCTCCCTGTTGGGTTTCTTTTCTTCTCGTCCAAGCCAGCACGTTGAAGGGCTTGACATAGTGCAAGAGACAACCCTTGTGGCATTTGCCTTCTGACTGCACTCTCTGGGTGGAGGGGTTTCTGAGAGTCTAGGGTCCCGGAACTTAGAGCTGGAAGTGACTCCGAGAGACTCTGGAGATCCTCTTCAATGACCCTCTCTTGTGGGAAATGTCACCTCTTACAAAACCAGGGTGGTCCCTGCAGGTCCCTTTGGCTTTCTATGCTGGCCTCAGCTTGTATCTTCTTATTTAAAAAGCAGTTTCAAGTTAGATTTTCCGTTTTCAGAATAAATACATGATAATTATTCTTTAAGATCAACCAGTTTTTCAAAAATATTATACAACTTACATTGTGAACCTCTTCCGTAATTCCCTGAGATAACCACCATTAACGATGGGCGTGCCCTCCTCCAGCTGTTGCTGATGCATGCACTAGTGTGTACTGCTGTTACTTTTTCATTAAAAGGGATTTAAAAAGTACATACTTTCCTGAAATTTATTGTCTTTATCTAACTCCATTTTAGACATCTTTCCACATTAGTAGGTATAAATCCACTTAATTCTTTTTTGTTAGACTCCAATTTTTAATGGTGCCTTCCATTACAAACTTTGCCCCCTGACCTCGATTTTCTTTAGATTCGTTCTGCTTTTAATGTGGCTGAGCTAGTTGAAGCATCCATTTGGCTCTTTTGTCTTTTAACTTTCAGGGAAATTCTAAAAGCCTTATTTGAGGTCACCTTGCCTTTGGTGAGGTATTATTACTTTTTTTTCTTTTCTTTTCTTTTCTTTTTTTTTCTTTTTTTGCGGTACGCGGGCCTCTCACTGTCGTGGCCTCTCCCGTTGCGGAGCACAGGCTCCGGACGCGCAGGCTCAGCGGCCACGGCTCACGGGCCCAGCCGCTCCGCGGCACGTGGGATCTTCCCAGACCGGGCAAGAACCCGTGTCCCCTGCATCGGCAGGTTGACTCTCAACACTGCGCCACCAGGGAAGCCCTGGTGAGGGATTCTTAACCCCAGCTGCAAGAGGTTTGTGGCAAGAGAGAAACCAATGTCCAATTTTAGGAAAGAAAAAACAATATTGGAAGGGTAACACATAAAACTACCAGGTCTCAGGAGATCTGACCCGCTACGTCTCAGAAAAGATGGGCAAAGGAAACTCCTGGAACCAAGCAGCAGGAACACAGGAGCAGATGAATAGCTCCCATTTGTTAAGTTTTTGCAGCATTGCTCCATTGGCTTGGCTCGCGCCGAGGGCCACCCTTGGCCAAGGCCAGGTAGGATACCTTGATTGACAGTCTTACCAAAGCATGCAACAGGGAAGAGGGATTCCCTTAAAGAAAAATTGGTGGATACGCTGGAGAAATAATCAGTCAAGGTACACAATAGGGTCCATAGACCCTGGGAAATTTTGTGAATGTGTTTGCACGTGTATTTTCCCAGGACCCAGAACAAGTTAAGATCTGAGATCACTGCTTTTGTGGTCAACTCTATCTGGTTGTGGCTGACTTAAGCGGTGATCCCGATGAACACAAAGCTCATAACAAACTTCACTCTGTTTTTCTTTTTATTTCTTGAGCCGTTCCATAGGACTGCCTAGTTCCTTCTGTGTGGAGACGCTTGGGGTGGCTCTACCAAGTTTAGTTAGAATCACTGGCTGCTTCCCAGGATGGTGAAGTCCATCATCTAAGGAGACAAATGCCTGTTTTTATTCTTTTCAGGCACCTTTTTGCTCCAGCCTACACAGAAACCCAATATACTCCAAGTGGCAACCCTCGATCCACCACCCTGAAATCCGAGGTAAGTTCAGGTCAATATCTGTCAAGCAGCTGCCCTATCCCAGACCCACCTCCAGGAAGTGAGGAGATGCTCAGTGGAGACAGTCCCTCCCCTGAAGGAACTGTTTCCCTGACTGAGACCCAGGGAGTGAGCAGGAGACACGAAATACGAACTTGTTGTTTCGTAAGCGTACCCTCCCCTTTGCTGGCCAAAATGGTGAAACAAACAATATTTTAAGCAAGTTGCATCTGATTAAAGTTGATATAAATCACTGTGAAGCATACACTTTCTTTGCTTTATGTTAATTACCCACATACTAACAAAAGTTTAAGTAAGAGAAATGATTTACTGGTAATCCTGTCATCTCACCCAGTCAGGTGTTTGTTTTTTTTTTCATTTGGACATGTAAAGTTTTGTACTCTGCCTTTTGTTTTTTGTTTTTTGTTTTGCGGTACGCGGGCCTCTCACTGTTGTGGCCTCTCCCGTTGCAGAGCACAGGCTCCGGACGCGCAGTCTCAGCGGCCACGGCTCACGGGCCCAGCCGCTCCGCGGCATGTGGGATCTTCCCAGACCGGGGCACGAACCCGTGTCCCCTGCATCGGCAGGCGGACTCTCAACCACTGCGCCACCAGGGAAGCCCTGTACTCTGCCTTTTTAATGTGGTTATAGGATGTGAAGATTTTATTTTGCTGCTATCTTCATATTGAGTATTTTTCCCCTCAAAATTGAGTTTGGCTGTTTGCACGGAGATTCGTCATTTAAAAAATGGTGTTTCAGTTTTAGTCTTTTAGTTTGCTCCACCACACCATTTGGTCACTGGTGGACATTTAAGGTCACGAATCATACACATTTCATGGCTTGCTAGCTTTTCCTACAGGGGACCTTTTAGAATTTGTAGGATTAGAGTGGTGGCTCTCAACTAGGAGTGATTTTGGTTTAAATCATTTCTTTTCCTTAAATTTTTGTTAAATATGTTGGTAATGAACATAAAGCAAAGGAAATATGCTTCATGATGATTTATACCAATTTTAATCAGGTACAATTACCCTAAAATATTCTATTTGTCTCTTTGACTGTTTTAGCCAAGAAGGGAGGGGACCCTTGGCAATTTGTAGTAGGCACAGTTTGGGTTATCATGACTGGGAAGTGGATGCTACTGGCATCTGGTGGGTAGGGATGCTGCTAATTACCCTACAATGCACAGGCCAGTCGTCCACGGCAGAGAATTATCTGGCCTCAAATGTCAATAGTGCCCAAGCTGAGACATTCTGGACTTGAGTGGCCCCTTCTGAGACCCTGGGCCAAAGAGCAGGGGTGGAGGAGGAGGGAAGACAGACTCCAGCGGAAGGTCTTGCCTTTGGGGCCAGATGTCATGGGCTTTCGTGGTGTGCGCATCTGCGGGGTGTGGTGTGTAGGCAGCACGATGGGCTCCTCCCACAGTTTCCCATGACCCTGAGATTCCCACGTGATCCAGTCTCTACAGTAGCCCTGCCGGAGTGCAGAAGCCTAGAAGACGATGACAGCCACTAACAGTCGTTAGCAGCACAGATGAGTTTATCAGATCACCCTCGAATGAGGAGAGGGACACAGGACAGTTAGGTTTCGATGGGTCTAAGAGGTCTGTAGTAACTCGGCAGCTGAGGGGCTGTGTTGCACTGTTGGGTGTGAAGATCAGGGCTGCCCTCTTCACCAAGACCTTCCTGGGGGCGGGGGGGGGGGGGGGG
>NW_006771758.1:1701489-1721732 GCF_000442215.2 Lipotes vexillifer
GGAGTGGCTGGTGCCCACGGGAGGCAAGTAGACTCTGTCCTCTCATCTCTGGGGAGGCTGCTGTGGCTCCACACCTTCTTCAAGGCCCCTTGGTTGAAACTTCTTCCTGCCTTGAGACTTCTGCTCTCTGTCTCCAGCTCGGCGGGGAAGGGACAGACGTGCCTCAAAAGCCCCTTGCCATTATGACCTCACAAAGCACCCTCCTCCGGGCTTGGCTTCTGTGCTTCTGTGCTGAAGAATGGGTCTCAGTGCTCTGAGTCTGCCATGAGCTCATGCTTCCTGCTACGAAAGCCCCCTCAGGGTGGCCCCCTCAGGCTGAGAAGCTGGGGAGGAATGCGATGACTTCATGGCTGTTGTGTACTTGTTCTTTGTGCTCTCAGGGTTAGGCAGAGATGTTGTGAGGGCCTTTGAGAAACAGAGGCCAGTGAGAGAACTTCCCCTCCCTCCCAGAGAGCCCCTCCTCCTGAAGGTCTGAAGCACAGAAGCACATCTCGCCTGAAGCATGGGATGCCTCTGTTTTCTTACATCCCCTGCTCCTAGGCTCTTGCAAAGCCCCCCACCCAGCCCCAGGGGGCTTCCAGTCAGCTTTCTTACTTGGGAGCTGAAGACTCAGAGAGAAATGGGAATGGAATAAACCACTTAGCTTCGCTTGACCCAAATGTTGCGGATCACACTCTCCTGCCAGACTTGGCCAGGGGTAGTGGGATTTGTGGGAAGCTTATCCAACCCACTGCTGGGCCTGTGGGCTCCAGCCCTGATCTAGGTCAGATCACTGGGGGAATATGGTCTGTGAGTGTGTTCCAGCAGAACGAGTTGCAGAGTTTGGGGTCTGAAGCCAGGGTTTTAGTCTTGGCTTTAACTATAGCTGTGTGACCTGAGAAACCCTTTTGACCACACTAGTGTTGAGTTTCCTCATCTGAAAATTGGATATGCTAAGATCTGACTCTCAGGGCTGCGGAAGGGTAAGAGGAATCACTGATTTTTATGGGAATTTATAAACATCTCTTCCAACGCCACATCTTACAGATGAGGAAATTGAGGGGAGAAGAGAAAAAGGAACATATGCCGAAGTCGAGATAAGCAGCGATAAGCAGCGAGAGGCAAGGCTTAGACTAGTACCTCAGTCTCCGTTGGTGCTGGAAGATAAGGGAACTTTGACAAATTAAGTTCCATGCACTTTGCTGGGTCTGCTTTTGCTAAGAGAGACAGAGCATGGAGTCTGAAGTCAGGCTGCTGGGGTTTGAATCTCCACTTTGCCGTGTGGCCCTGTGAATGACCTGAAACCTCTCCAACTTTTAGTTCCCCCTTTTAAAAAATGAGAATAAGAGTATCTACCTCATAAGGCTGTGATCAGAATTAAAGGGGGAAAAAATCATGTAAATTGTTTATCCAGGAGCAAGAGCTGGGTAGATGTTAGCTCTTACTGTTACTAACAGTAAATGGCAGGCATTATTATCACATGCGGTGATGTGTGTGACAGCCCTTTGTAAAGTGTGTCGCACTATACTCATGCCTAGAGCTGAGCAGAGGGTGGAACCGGAGAATGTAGACGAATGGGTTAGCTGTCTCCTGGGTCACATGCCTGCCTGCTGGGGACCAAGGAACAACCACAATCAAGTGTGGTCCTGGTGATGGATCACTCGGACTGTTGTTACGTAGGTGAATGCCAGAGATTCCTGATTGGCCCTCCTCAGGCCCAGGACGTTGGTGGGGAAAGATAAAGCTTCTGTGTCCGCAACTACACAGTTTACATCCTTCTTAAGACCTTCTTAAGAACCTGGCTCTGCCCCGGAGATTTTACCTTCTTTCTCTTCGGACCAGCTTATCTCTTTTGACCTTTTGGGAAGAAGCTTGTGGGAATGTGTCCCTTGTTATCACCCGTTGGTGTGCTGGGAACAGTCCTGGTTTGTGTCCGTCTGTCTGGTTTAGCACTTTATCACTCTCAGCGGGGTCCTGGTTTGCCTCATAAATGCTCTGGCTACCCTACTTATCAAATACTCTGCTGGCACCTCGAACTTTATTTCAAGCCATTCTTCATGATTTGTAATTATCTTTGTATGGCTTTTAAACTAATATTGGCTCTCACAAGACCATAAGTCCTACGAAGGCTGGAGCTGTGTCTGTTGCTCACTGTTGTGTCTCGGGGCCTAGTCCTGGGCGTAGCACATAGTGGTTTGTAACCATGAGGGATCCAGCCGGGTTGGGAAGACCAGATGGCCGTGAGATGCCCTGGCTAGAGGGCGGCAGCAGACCTGCAAGCGTCCATGGACACAGGTGCCAAATCAAGTCTGCTCCAGGCGCGTAGGGATTCAAGGGGTGCAGGGAAGATGGGGGATAGATCGGTTTCCTAGAGCCGCTGTAACTAAGTGCCGTCAACTTGGAGGTTTAAAACAACAGAAATGTGTTCTCTCATAGTTCTGAAGGCTAGAGGTCCAAAATCAAGGTTATGCTCCCTCTGTCGTCTCTAGGGAAGGATCCTTACTTGCCTCTTCCAGTTTCTAGTGGCTCCTGGCCGTGCTTGGTGCTTCTTGGCTTCTAGTTTTGTCTAATCTCTGCCTCCATCTCCACATGGCCTTTTTCTTTGTGTGTGTGTGTGTCTCTCTGTGTCCTCTCTTCTCTTTATAAGAATACTAGTTCAGTATTGCCTCATCTTAATTTAATTACATCTGCAAAGACACTATTCCAAATAAGATCACATTCTGAGGTTCCGGGTAGACATGAATTTTGCGGGGGACACTGTTCAGTCCTTACGGGGGGGTCAAAGATGTGAGTCTAGTGGGGAGGCAGGCTTTTGAGAAGCCAGTGTTTCCTGTGGCCAGCATCATGTCATAGAAAGAGATCTGAGAGACTTCCCTGGTGGCTCAGTGGTTAAGAATCCGCCTGCCAATGCAGGGGACACAGTTCGAGCCCTGCTCCGGGAAGATCCCACATGCCGCAGAGCAACTAAGCCCATGTGCCACAACTACTGAGCCCACGCTCTAGAGCCTGCAAGCCACAACTACTGAGCCCACGTGCCACAACTACTGAAGCCCGCGTGCCTAGAGCCTGTGCTCCGCAACAAGAGAAACCACTGCAATGAGAAGCCCGTGCAATGCAATGAAGAGTAGCCCCCACTCGCCGCAAGTGCAATGCAATGAAGAGTAGCCCCCACTCGCCGCAAGTAGAGAAGGCCTGAGTGCAGCAGTAAAGACCCAACGCAGCCAAAAATAAATAAACTGTTTCTCTAAAAAAAAAAAAAAAAAAAAGAGAGATCTGAAATCCTGGGTTCTCCAACTAGCAGTGAGACCTGCGGCAAATCTCTTTGCTCCTCTGAGCCTTAGGTTCTTCACCTTTTCAGTGAGGATGATGGCATCCACCCTGCCCCACCGCCCAGGAATGTTGCGAGGGTCAAATAAAATGGAGGCTTAGAAAGCTCTTTGCAGATTGTAAGCTTAGGGTAGGTATATAATCATCCCTGACTTTCATGAGACACTAACATTGCCATGCTTATCAGTATCCTGTGGTCTGACCACCTGCTTTCTCTACGTTAGGATCACTGCTTTTACCACGGGACAGTGAGGAAGGCAGAACAGTCCAGTGTCACGCTCAGCACCTGCCGGGGAATGAGGTAAGAGGCCCTGACAGTGCTGGGGTGGGGGGGCGCACCTGAGACTCTCCCCAGCAATGGAATTTTTTAAGCTAAGTGGGGCTGGCCTTGGGCAGGGACTTTGAGAAGCTGTCTATTTGGAATGTATGCAAGCCAGCTCTGAGAAGGGCTGAGCTTGGGAGGGACAAGGGAAGTAATCCTTTGATGATGGTGATGGTAAAAATAATAATGTTAATAATAGATAACCCACAGATTCACTGGGGATTGAGCATACTCTTTCCTGAGGAGCTTGAGGTTTTATTATTATTTAGGTATGGTGAAGCCAACAGAGCAGGAGACAACTGCCATCGAAAAGACACTTTATCGTACTCAAGATCCCAGGAGGAGGGGCACACCATGCTGGGGCTGGGGCACAGGGCAGCACAGGGGTCAGTCAGGAGGCAGATGGGGGAGAGGGAATGTGGGCAAGAGTCTTTATTGTGGTTTCCGTGGAAAGGAACAGGAAAGGCAGGGTAAGCAGGTTTAGGATTGGCTAGTTTGAATAATTTGGGTGGGATCTGGGGCATGGGGCTGTCCCTAGTTGTCTGGTACCTGGCCCTGGGGTGAACAGGCCCGGGGAGGTGGGCGGCCCAGAGAGTGAGAAGCCCACTGGAAAGGCATGCTGTGCTCACTGGTGAGTTACTATCTGTAGGAATTGGCTAACCCTGGGGGCGGGAGCAAGGTCCCAGTGTCAAAGCACCAGGATATAGGAAATAAAAGACATGGTTCATACACTTGAACTTGATGCATTTGACCATTTATTCCCACTTCTCCTTTGCTCTTCTCTGGTAGAAGTGCTTATAGGTGGCAGAAAAGGAAATGGGCAGCTAGTGAAGAGAGCAGGAAGAGAAGGGAGAAGCAAGGATAATCTTCAAGACAGAAAATGAACTGAAAAGTTCCAACGAGGGGGCGTGTTAGAAAGAGAGTGACTTCATTCTCTGAGCCAGACGACCTGGCTTTGAGCAAGTAGCAGTTGACCAGAGGGGTGACCTTGGGCCTTGATGGTCTCCTTTGTAAAATGTGGCGAAGGGAAATACGTATCTGTCGTGTTGTGAGGATTGCACGTGCTAATAGATACCTCACGTTTAGAACTGGCCGGTATATACAAGCACTCGGTCACCTCCCAGACCCGTGCTTCCTGGGCGGGGCCCGCAGCGGGGCACCATCAGTGTCACCTGGGAGCTTGTTCAACATGTAGTATCTCAGGTCCCACCCAGACCTACTGGATTGTGACCTGTATTTTTACCAAGATCCCCAGGTGATACGTGTGCACGTTATAGTTTATACCTGAGAATATGTGTTCCTTGAGAATATGAATTCTATCTCAATATCTGTTTCTCTCCTCCAGCCTACCCTGGTGCTTTGCATATAGTAGGATCTATACATGTGTGTTGGAGTAATAAAAATCATTTATTTAGACTCTTCCCACCCTCCCCTCCTTTTGGACAAGAGATGATGATCTGAAAAACCTGTGTTCTAATTGCCTGGGTTTTAATTGCCTATACTATGTGGTACCTATACCCAGTGTGTTGATAACCTAGCTCTGTGAAAACAAAAAGAGAAAAAAAGCACTGATATGTAGCATCTGCCAGTATGCTGGTAAAAATATTCCCACCATGACCAATTCGAAGCTATCAGCATGATGTTACTGAAGGCAGCATTGGGCAGATATGCACACGTTGGCCCTCATGAGCCAGGAGGAGGTGTTTCCACTGTGTACCCTTCCTCTCTCTTGATCGATTGAGCCAATGATTGTTTCTTTCATTCAGCAAATTAACAGTGGGTGTCTGCTCTATGCCCATGCCCTACACGGGTGGAGGGAAGACAGGCATATAAAAGTAATCTCCTGAGCCCTCAGTTTCTCATCTGTAAAGTGGGCATGGATGATAGGCATGGTAGAGAATGTTAAGTGCTGTGTTAACGCTACAGCATGCAGACGGGATTATTATCATCTTATAACAGTGAAACCATGCTAAGACTCACCCAGGCTCGCATGCCAATGTGAGGCCCATCATGCTGCTGATCCCACGTGTTTGTTTATAAATCGAGCCATGTCTCATCTGTAAGGCTTCATGGTGAGTTGGCCGGAGGGGATTAGGCAGGAAACAAGGTTTGGCTGGGAGGCCATAACAGAGACCCCAAATCCCCTGCTCAAGTGACCTGATTGAGCCTAGCCAACTGGCCTTCCAGTGGTGTTTACAGGCCCAGTCATCTGCAGTCTGCAAGTGAACAGCATCTGTCCCAAGAAGGAGGAAAGGGAACATGCAGGTGTGACTTGCTTCTCTCTGCCTATTCCTCTGTCCTCTTGGTCTGGGGCAGTGGGAATTTGGCTTGGCCTCTTGTACGTCATTCCCACAGCTGTGCTGATAGGGGGGAACTGGGTGAGCCGTCCATGTGTTTCTATTTTGCACGCTTCCCTTTTATGGGGTCCACCCGCCTTATTTTCCCAGGCTTCTCACTACACACCTTAAGAAACCAAGGGTGTCTGTGGGCCCAACTGATTTAAGAGCTGGAGACGCCTGGCAGATGGCTCGATTCAGACTCTGGAGTAGGAGCAGCTGTAGCAGCAGCAGGCTTCAAACCCTCGGAACACTCAAGTCGCCCCCCACTAAGGCTCATAAAGCGATACTGCAATGGAAAATCTCCATAGCAATTGTGCTTCTCTCCTGGAAATATGCTCTTTGTGATTGGAGAAAATAGGTAGGATTTATACCAAGTGGGATCTTCAGGCTGATGATACAAATACAGAGGAATCCAGCTGAGTCTCTAGATTGTTGCTGGGCGTCCTCTTCTCTCCAAAGCAGTTCTTTAGGCTAATTTAATTGAAGAGGTAATACGATCGTAGTAAAAATACATTCAAATAATATAAGAGCGCACAATGGAAGCGTACGCTTCCTGTTTCCCGGATCCCCCCTCCCCAGTGGCAGCCATTGTTACCAGTTTCTTGTGTATCCTTTTAGAAATATTCCTTCCAAAAAGGAACATGGATATGTAATATAATGCTCTGTAATCCTGTTTAGGCCACTGACCCCTTTGAGAATAGAGTGGCAGCTCTGGACGTTTATAAACTACACCAATGAAAAGATGTGGCACACCATTTCCTAGGGATGTTTAGTGTCCATACTCCCCAAGCCTGTCTCCTATGAAGGACTCATCTAAATGTCCTATACAATGTCTTGTGTGCACAAATGCTTTGCAAGTTAACATAAAGTATAAATTTTAGGAGCAATGATTATTTGTGAAGAAATCTAGACATTACTGGGTTGAGGTGTCCTTGACTGAACCTGTGGGATTTGGCAGACACTGGGCGTGCGTGTACGTGTGTGTGTGCGCGTGCGCACATGTGTGTCCAACTCACTGTCTATCAGCAGGAGAGGTATTGATTGCAGTAAAAACATTTTTTTAAACCTGATTGGTCACTTTATTTGTAAAGAAAGTGCTTATTGAAGATTATCATTATGTGACTAATGAGTGTGCTAAACATCCAAATCATACTGGAGCACAAAACTAAAAGAAGTGAAAATTCTTTATCCTGTCCTGCCCTTTCAGTCAATCTCATTCCCCATCTGTAATCTGTTGGGGAGTATACATAATTGAAATACATAATTATGTGTATATATGATTTTTTAATCCAAGGGAGATTGGTTATAGGGTTATACATACCATTCTGTAATTTGTTTTTTTCTTTTTCCAATTTAACATTATGTCGTAGGCACACATAGCTCTAGCTCATTCTTTTAATGGCTGTATAGTATCTTAAGTACTAATGTCTGGCAAGTTTAATTACATAGAAAGTCTTTCAAAGACATACAGTAAGATCACCTGTAGTCATCTATTTGATGCATCACTCTTATAGCAGATCTGTCCTCAAAACCCTGGGGCCCATACTCACTGTGGTTATACCTTACCCCAGGTCCCTGGACTCAGACTTTGTGGGAGAGAGAGGGAGAGAGAGGATATGAAATTAAGAGTGAGCACAGGAGGATGTGTGTGAACGTTATGTGATGGCTTAGAAGGAGCTCACAATTTAGAGTCAAGCGACCTGAGTTTCAGATCTAGCTCCATACCTCCCGGCTGTGTGATCTCTGAGCTTTCCTCCCCCTGTTTCATTTCATTTCCTCCTTGTCTTTGTTTTGGCCAGCTCAGCTCTCTAGATGGTGCCCACGGTGCAGGGGTCTGCTGAGTCCTGGGTGGGGGGCTGAGGGTGGTGTCATGGCTCCGCCCGTGAGTAAGGAACCTGGATGTCAGGAGACCTGGGATCTGCCCCCAGCTCTAACAGTAGCTCACTGGGTGACCTTGGGCAAGTTCCTACTTCTCTGGGCTTTGGTTCCTCTTATCTGAGAAAGCAGGGTAGACAAGACCATGGAAAGGACTCTTCAGTGTCGAAATTTCTGTGCTGCAGAGAGAGTGGGCAGAGTTTCCAGGAGGTGGGGCGCCTGGGACAGAAGGAGCCAGTCCATGCCTATCTGCCCTTTTGCCAAGGAGAGGCGTGGCCCTTTCCCGTTTGAATACCTGGCCTTCCTTCTGCAGAACAGATAAGAAATGCTACCTCTGTGTCAAGCATAGAGTAAGCCCTCACAGGGCAGCATCAAGTTGTGTCAGGTATAGATTCTGGAGCCAGGCAGTTCCTGGTATAAAACCTGACAGGTTGCTTCAGTTCCCTAGCATCAGTTTTCTCACCTGTAAAATGGGAGCAACAATAGTGACATCATTGGTGGATTTACATGAGGTGATGAGTGCAACTTCCTTGAAATCAGGGACTTTTTTCTGTTTTCCTATCATGCTGCATCCCCGGTGCCTAGAACTGTTCCTGGCACACAGTAGGTAGGTGCTCAATACATATGTGCTGAATGGCTACTGAATAAGATGCCTTGTACCCTGCCTTGTGTATCATACATGCTCAATGACTATTAGCTATCCTTTTTAAATATTACCCTAATTGTTAGTAAACATTGCCTCTTACTTCAGTCAACTGTCATAGCAGCCCTGTGAGAGGGGAAGCTTTGTTGAGTAACTTAGCCCAAAGCTAGCAGACA
This sequence comes from Lipotes vexillifer, assembly GCF_000442215.2. Taxonomy (NCBI): domain Eukaryota; kingdom Metazoa; phylum Chordata; class Mammalia; order Artiodactyla; family Lipotidae; genus Lipotes; species Lipotes vexillifer. Next base: position 1,710,151 of record NW_006771758.1, read on the forward strand.
GCAGAGCCAGAATGTGAATCCAGGTGTGTCCTACTCCCAAGCCCATGCTCTCCACTTGTGGCTTGCCACCCCATCCCAGAGGGACCACATCACCTGTGTGACCACATCACCTCTGTGCTGCCTTTGAAGCTCCCTGTAACTCCTTCTCACTAGCATGCAGATTTTGGGGGAAGGAAAGAAGTGTGACAGAGTGATTACCTCTTAGGGCAGCTCTGGATGTAGGCATGTAGGGTGTGTCCCCTTGGGTTCAGCTCTGAATGGACAAATTCCTAAGAAGCAGTTCTTGCCTAGTTCCTGGAAGGATGCATTTGAGTGAATCTTGTAGTCATTCAGGGGTTAAACCTGCTGTCTGCCTGGCCTGCCCTGTCAGGGTTCCTCTGTACAATTTCATTTGTATCAAGCTCTCAACAATGAATAGCGTGTGAGGTCGCTCTCAACAATGAATAGCGTGTGAGGTCCTGGCCACCCAACCTCATGGGTCCACCTCCCGCCCCCCCTAGATCAACTGAGACACTTAGAAGGAGAAATGACTGGTGAGTGTTCAGGGGAGGGCAGCTGGCAGGGCTTGGGATTGGTGACAGTGAAGGGCCTTGGGAGGTAGATTCTCACAAATCCCCCCACTCTTAAAGCTGGGCTTCGCTGTGACACGCTAGGGCTTGCCACAGCCTCTCCTCCATCCCCTGGCAGTCGGGAAGGTGGCAACTGTGACACAGGCGCGTTACCAGCAGCCTCAGCAGGGGCAGGGGAGGGGAGCGGCCGCAGAGTCCTATTGCTGGAAGGACCTTCAATGTCCTTCTGAGCTTGTGTTTCTCCAGTTATAATCTGTCCACTCCCCGGAACAGAATTGCTTAGAGCTCTGTGAAAAGACAGGGCCCTGCCAGAGGCTGGGCTCCAGGTCAAGGTTCCTGAGTGTGGCTGTGCAGGGGATTCCTATGGGACTTGTTAACTTGCTCAGGCCTACAGAATCTGCATCTCCTAGGTGGGGCCTGGACATCTCCATTTTTAATACACCCTGTAGAATATTCTAATGGGTAGATCTGGGAGATTTGATCCTAAGATCTCTGACCCCTAGGTTTGGAACTCACTGATAGAGGCAGATAGCATAGAGGTTAAGGGCATGGGGTCCAGAGTCTGCCAGACCTTAAATCTTTGGCTCCAGAATACCCATGAGAGCTTGTTATTTAATCTCTCTGGAGCTCAGTTTCCTTATCTATCAAATGGGACCCATGATGGTGTTTTACAGCATTGATGTAAGAATGAAATAAGAATGACGATTATAAGCACAGTGTCTGGCATATAGTTAACTCTCAAAAAAATGGTGTCTACAGACCTACTGGAGAACAGACTTGAGGATATGGGGAGGGGGAAGGGTGAGGTGTGATAGGGCGAGAGAGAGACATGGACATATATATACTAACAAACGTAAGGTAGATAGCCAGTGGGAAGCAGCCGCATGGCACAGGGAAACCGGCTCGGTTCTTTGTGGCTGTCTGGAGGGGTGGGATAGGGAGGGTGGGAGGGAGGGAGACAAAGAGGGAAGAGATATGGGAACATATGTATATGTATAACTGATTCACTCTGTTATAAAGCAGAAACTAACACACCATTGTAAAGCAATTATACCCCAATAAAGATGTTAAAAAAAAAAAATGGTGTCTAAAAATGAGAAGTAGACTGACTGCCTCTCCCAGCGGGTGTCTTACTTCAGACAGGCCAGTTGGGTAATGGCCAATCACGCCTCAGGGGAGCGTTGCTGATTCTTGTCACTTATAGCTACTCTACAGGGCTCTGGTGACAGAGGCAGTGTGAGGTCATGGTTAAGGTCTTGGGACCTAGAACCAGACTGCTTAGGTTTTTACTGCCTGTGTGACTTTGGTCAGTTGATTAACCTCGCTGAGCCTTAGTTTTCTCGTTTGTAAAATGAGGATAATATTTGTAAGGATCATAGAAGTTGGTGTGAATAATAAAATACGCAGCACAGTGCCTGGTCCATAGTAAAGACTCAATAGTTTATAACCACCATGATTGTTGTTCACTGTGCACCAAACTTCTGTGTTGTCTCTGGCCTATTTGGCCTAGAGGCTTATTCAAGTGATGCCTGGTCAGCTACACCGGAACTTTCCACCCACTGGGTGTTATCTCCACAGCCACAGCCCAGTGCACACAAAGCCATCGGCTGGTTTGTGGTGAAGCCCTCTGCTTCCAGTGTTTGTAGCCATTGGGGGAAACTGAGGTGACGGGGAGGGGCCTTGGTCAGCCAAGATGAGAAGATAGCTTGAGAACAGGATGCCCACAGCAGCTCTGCCCTCTGCCCTTTCCCGTCTGGACTCAGGAGCGGATGTGACCCTTGCTGTTTGTTCCACTCTCACCCCCAGCTGCACAGGCAGCCCATTGGGCGTCCCGCCGGGGGGCTGGTCTGGGATTGCTGCGTCAGCCTGGATGAGGTAGCCGGGAAGTCGTCAGGCTCCCTGGCACCGGAATGAGGTCAACCAGGGATGGATTACAGGAAGGACTGCTGCTGATCAGGGCCTGGCGCTGTCTCTCCTGAGAGCGTCGCAGGCTCTTCCCAAAGGGCAAAACCTGGGCGGGGATCCGGAGGTGTTAGGGGCAGAGATGGAAGCCGAGACAGCCGAAGAGAGGTCCTGCCAGTTTGGAGTGGCAAAGACTGACTTGGCTACACTTTACCTTTTGAAATTTCTGGATGGATAGAGCCTGAGGTTTTGGAGCACACGAAATGCTATGGGGTCCCTGGGGTACATTGCTGGGATCTTCCTTCCCCAGGGCCCTGATAACATTCCCTTGCTGTAGTTTTCATCTCACGGTGTCAGGGATGGCAAATACCTGCTACGGGGCCTCTGCTGTCCCTTCCATTGACTATTGGTGATAGTGATTGATAATAAGCTGTGCACTCTTTCTCACCGGGTCCAGATAAAGCGCCCAGAAGCCTCATTGGCGCAGCACCCCGGGCAGCAGCATCCAACATCAGTGTTAAGGGCGATGAAAGCTTTTTGCCTTCTCTGTTAACATACTGTAGTGATTTATTCCCATGTTCAGACTCTAAGCTCCGTGAGGGCAGGCATCTTGTCTGTCCTGTTCACTAGTCCATCCTCAGCAACTAGCACCATGCCTGGCACATAGCAGCAGCTCAGGAAGTATTTGTGGAATGAATTTCTGTCCTCCAGTGGAATGTGAATTACACAAGGACAGGGATTATGTCTAGATTACATCTAATACAGCGTAAGGGTTCAATGAATGAAAAAATATAATGAATGAACACACATATTTATTCTGAGTTCAAGGCTAGTATCTGTAACCCAGAGAAAAGAGTAGTCACACATGCTTGGTTGTGGGTGTCACCTCACCGCAGAGCTGCCTTGCTGACACAGGGAAATTGGGGCTGGTAGACATGCCATCAGTGATGTCGCTAGCTTTGGTTTCCAAGAGCAAGGACACTTGTCTTTCCATTTAATCATCCCAAGAGTCCTGTGAAGTTAGAAAATTATCATTTGCATTTACACTTGGGGAAACTGAGGCTTGGAGTGATTGAAGAGGTTTGTTGAAGAGTATTTGGCAATTTAATGTTGGAGCTAATATTAGAACTTGGGTCTCCTCATCCTCAGGCCAGCATTCTTTCTCCAGTCACCAGACTGTCTTTTTCTCCGTCTATCAAGTTTTGACCTGTGATCTGTTGTATGCTATGTTTGGGTTTGGGAGGCTTTTTGGAATCCTAGTCCTGCCATCCTTTATGAGTATGAACTGTCCCTGGTCCAGCCCTTTTAGAACCTTCAAGCTTCTCTGTGATATGCTTTTGTACCCTGAAACCGTGCACCACATCTCATGTACATGTGCATTTCTCTGGAGAGGGAGTCTGAGTTTGCGTCAGATTCTCACCAAGGAGTGCACAAGCCCATAATAAGATTAAGATGCAATGATCAAAACCAACTGTGAAATTTTTTATAGGGGGAAACTGAGGCCTGAGCAAGGGACTTTTCCAGGACCATAATCTTTGACCAGAGATTCTATTTCTCCCGTCAACAGAGGACTGATTATGGTGAGCAGTAACCTCAGCTACATCATCGAGCCCCTCCCTGACAGCGAGGGCCACCACCTTATTTACAGATCCGAACATCTCAAGCTTCCCCCCGGGAGCTGTGGGTTCGAGCACTCCAAGTCCACCGCCAGGGACTGGGTCCTTCAGTTTACAAACCAGACCAAGAAGCGACCTCGCAGGGTGAGTTTTTCTTAGCACAGGAGTTAGCCTGGGGATAGGCTTGTCCCTTCTGAGGACCCTTACCTTGGATCCAGGAGTATTTCTAAATTAAAGGGAGATGGCTAAGAAGGAGGAAATAGCTTTTTCCTCTTAGTCTAAGTCATTGTTGAGTGTGAGACACCCTTGTTTTCGACAGAATAACAGCTTTGGGGGAAAACATTACTACCTTTAAAATAAGGTGCTGATTTCAGAAACTTTAAAATGTGAGAAGAAAATATACGCCTCCCTTTTTGGAATAGCCACTTAACCATGTGCACAAAATGCTTGTATTTATTTATACCGAAAATAGAGGTATGTGGTTTAAATGTCTTTTGGGAACTTGACTGTCAGCATGTTCCCTCACGGTATGTCAGCCTCTGTTCTGTCTGCACTAGGCAGCCAGCTCGTTATTTCTGGAGACTAAAGGACTGGACCCACTGTCCCAGAGCAGCCTCCCGCGATAACCAAGATGGCGGGCGGAAGGTGTAGTGAGGGTGATGATGAAGCGACCATAGCTGGGGTTGTCTCTAGATCCCAGGTACAAATTTAGTAAGGAGGGCCGCTGCTTATTAACTGCACCATTTCTGAGCAGTTTTTTGAAATGAGGTCAAGTCCACCATTTCTATAGCTCTGATCTGCTTATGTCTCTTTCTTAGATGAAAAGGGAAGATTTACACTCCATGAAGTATGTGGAGCTTTACCTTGTGGCTGATTATGCAGAGGTAAGGGGGAGGCAATGGGTTTTAGCAGAAAAATTGCTCTCTTGATAGCTTCCATTCCAGCCTTCAAACTGCTTTGGGGAAATACTAGAGTATTCCTCTTTTTTCTGGTTTGTCATGTGATTTTGACCTTAAATCTGACCAAGGGCTCTTTTTGCCATTTTAAACATAGTTGGGAAAAAAACAAGGAGAAGTCTCTTCCAGCTCAGTGTGTTAATCAGAACATCAGGATAAAGAATGTTATTTGGGTTAACATTTCTTAGACTGGGTCTGAAGACCCTTAGGTTTGGGTGCTTATTCTTTGGGAGAATAGAGATAGACCTGCCCCTCACGTCACAGGGTTTACAGTAGCAGCAGAAAAACTCTCTAGTTCCAAGTGTGATGACTGCTATAGGATGGTTCATCGCAGAGGATTAGAGTGCAGATAATGAACTGGGGAAGGCTTCCCAAGGCAGTGGTGTTGAAGCTGACTCCTAAAGAATGGATTCAGGCCCTACGGCCCATATTTGCCTAAATTAGCCGTATTTTACCTCATTCTCACTTTATGTAGTGGCTCAACCACAGAACTGACATATCCTCTGGGCATGGAAGGTCAGATGAGCTGAGCACTCCCCACGTTCTAACACTGCACCTCGCCTGGGGCTCCCTTTCAGACAGAACTCATCACAGTTCCCATCTGTCACATACCATCCAAATGGGTTAGTTAGCAGCTCCCCCAGAGGAGCAATCCCACAGCACAGATCCTGGAGGCAGTGCAGGGAAGGGGGAAGACTACTAGACTTCGCGCTGGAAGAGCTGCCTTCCAGTGTTAGTGGCAGGAGGAGGTGGCCCTTGAGTGTCTGCAAGGACACCGACTCATTAACTGCGCAGAGACGCGGAGGTGAAGGGCTCTCCCAGGCTGAGGAAACATCTTTATATATATATATTTTTTTTTCCCCCCAATTTTATTTATTTATTTATTTATTTTTGGCTGCGTTGGGTCTTCGTTGCTGCGCGCGGGCTTTCTCTAGTTGCCGCGAGTGGTGGCTACTCTTCGTTGTGGTGTGCGGGCTTCTCACTGCGGTGGCTTCTCTTGTTGCAGAGCACAGGCTCTAGAGTGCAGGCTTCAGCAGTTGTGGTGCATGGGCTCAGTAGTTGTGGCTTGTGGGCCCTAGAGTGCAGGCTTCAGTAGTTGTGGCATGCAGGCTCAGTAGCTGTGGTTAGTGGGCTCTAGAGCACAGGCTCAGTCATTGTGGCACACGGGCTTAGTTGCTCCGTGGCATGTGGGATCTTCCCGGACCAGGGCTCGAACCCGTGTGCCCTGCATTGGCAGGCGGATTCTTAACCACTGCGCCACCAGGGAAGCCCCGAGGAAACATCTTGTTCTGCTTTGAGAGGAGTTTTGCTTTTTAACTGGTGTCGGTATTGGGTTTTCCAGCAGCCTTTCTTTCTTTCTTTTTTTTTTTTTCTTTTGTTTTCCTTTCCAAAGACTGGTGTGTGTATAGGATGGGGGAGTGGTGTGGGGAGCAAAATCCTAAGTGATTTAAAAGCCGCAGCTGCGCAGTCATGGGAGATGCTAATGGCGCTGGCCCCTGCCTAACAGAACTGCCATAGTGGGAGTGTTGCTGGCAGAGAGCTGAGCTTCCCCGGCTCTGGGACATCTTTAAGCTTTTTGCATTTGAGATCCTCTGATACAGTGGTCTCGAACCTTTTTTTTTTTTTTTTTTTTTTGGCTGCAGAATCCTTTGTTCATATGAAAGCTCCTGGGACCCCGATAGTTAAGCATATAGAAACACAGCTGCTCTAATGGAAAGGTGGGGTGATGCTCCCCCTCGGCCTTGCACTCTCACCAGAGGACTCCTGGTGTGGGGATTTAAAACCCACTGGGTGTGAGTCTGAAAGCTGGAGAAGCGGGGGTGGGGTGAGGATCGGACATCTTCAGTCTCCTGACCTCCAGGGTCACAGCAAACCCCCAAGAGGAAAAGTTTGTGCTCAAGGTGCCTTCAGAACTGTGCTGTGCGTAGAGCCATCTTCCTGTTCTAGAGGGAGGGTCTCCAGCAGCGCCCCATAGGTGTTGCCCACAGGCAGCTCAGTGGATGGTGGATAGGGAATGTGCTCCCTACTCAGGTCCTGGGCAGGGGTGGGTGGGGAAGTAATAGGCCAGGCTGGGCTCACAGGCTCACAAATGCCTGCCCCCCTCACCACCTCTTCCCCCACTCCCTCTCCAAGTGGCCTCTCATCCTGCACGGGCAGAAATGTATTCCTGACAATTAATTAATCTGAGAGGACAGCAGACAGGGAAGAGGAGGGCCGCCTTATCTGTGATTTATAACCTGGTGCTGAGAGGCCAGGCTTCGCCTCTGGGCTCTGGACTTAGCACAGGGAGCAGAGACATGGATGGGGTTGCTGCCTGGAGAGGGTTTTCAGCAGTAAAAATGACCATGCAGCTCCCTGGGCCTAGGTGGGAGCACCTGGGGGTGGTTCTCAGTTTATTCATTCCTCAGGTGAAATGGGAGATCCAGGTGGGGGAAGAGCAAGATGGGATTTGGAGGAGGAGACAGGGTAGCTGTGAGAACAGGTATGCCAAGGACTTTTCAAGATACAGACAGAATGTGGGGCAGTTGGGAAAGACCAGGTGATGCACCGTGTTTTAAGGCCCGTGTCAGCCCAGAAAGTGTAAGTGGGAGATACTCTTTTCTTTACATCAGAGGTCTGTAAACTATAGCCCATGGTCAAATCCAGCCCAGTCCGGGTTTTTATAAATAAAGTTTTACTGGAACGTAACCATGCCTACCGCTGCATGTGTTGTCCATGGCTGCTTTTGAGCTACAATGGCAGAGTTGAGTAGTTGTGGTAGAGACTTTATGGCTGCAAAGCCTAAAATATTTACAGTCTGGCCATTTGCAGAAAGTTTGCTGACTCTTGCCTGAGGCTCTTCAGGATAGCATGATACATTCCTTAAAACTATGGTGGTATTATCGGGCAGCTGTTTGAAGATAGGATTTATATATCTGAAAGACAATGAAATCTGACTCTGATGTTCTAATAAATACTCCCTAAATGCTGCAGCACTTTCTGTGCCGTGAGACGAGTTTAGAAATGGGATGACTGAGTAAAGAGAAACTACAGGATTAACACCTTGGAAAGGTCTAAGTCCCAGGATCTTACATTGACTTTAACTCCATAGAAAGCAATGGTGAAAGTGAGACGATTGCAGTTCTGATGAGTCACGGTTCCCAGGAGGCCCAGGAAGGTCCAGAAGCAGTGAGAGAATAGGAAACGGTGCGTTTCTCCCCCTATTGTGGCTGAGACACACCCCCATCTGGACAAATATCCCAGGGTGTTTTATTTGGCTGTTCTTTTCATTTCTTTCTTGTATATTCTTGTGGGATGCAGTGGAGGAAGGACGTGAAGGTTTGGACTGAAGTAACATATATCGTGTGTACACAAGGTAAATCAGATAGGTTCTGTGTAACAATGGCAGCGTATAGGACATACCCATCATTTTCAAATTTAGGTTGCAGTTGTAGCAAGTTTTATCTTTATGCTGTGAAGCTTTCCTTCATCATTGCAGCTGAAAAGTGATCTACCCTTTTTTTTTTTTTTTTTTTTTTTGGGGTGACGGGGCCCCCTCCCTGTTGTAGCCTCTCCCGTTGCGGAGCACAGGCTCCGGACACACAGGCTCAGCGGCCGTGGCTCACGGGCCCAGCTGCTCCGCGGCACGTGGGATCCTCCCAGACCGGGGCACGACCCCGTGTCCCCTGCATCGGCAGGTGGACTCTCAACCACTGCGCCACCAGGGAAGCTCGTGATCTACCCTTTTAAAGCAGGCGTGGTTAAGTGAGGCTACCTACCGAAATGTGCCCCTCCTGCTCCCCACGGCAGATATTTCTGATGGAGCACAGCACTTTTTGCTGCCGAGCCCCTTGCAGTCTTAGAATTCTTCTCACTGTGGAAGGCATTGCTAGTTGATCTGAGTAGCGTGCCTCGATGAAGGCTATTTGCCGAGGTTTTATGATCCTCATTGCCAGCACTCATTTTGTGTCATTCACACAGCCTCCTGTTGCAGTTATTTCTGTGCAGGTTTTCCCAGCCCGTTTCTATTTCATACTCCTTAAATATAGCATCTGCCATTGTTGTTATTTCTGGTCCACTCTGTGTTTTAACTGAAGCTCCTTCAGGGCTAAGACGAGGACCACACACTTTGTATCCTACCCAGCACCAAGTGCAGTGCCTTGCACACTGCAGTTGTTCAGCAACAATTTGACCATGTTGACTGATCACGTGCACGGAGGCCTTGTGAGATCCCTGTGATGGTGGCTCCATGCTGGGGTGATGACCGAGGCAAGGATTGGATTGGTCCCTCTTCTAAGCCCAAGTGGAAGTTTGCAGGAGGCCTTGTAATTGGGAGGACAGGAGAACAAGGTTGATTTCACAGGATGGAGGAAGACAGTTCAGTTCACTGCACAACTGTTACATGCCTACCGTGTGCCTGGAACTGAGCTAGTAGTTGGAGGTACCAAGGTGGATGTGACCCAGGTTCTGCCCTCCCAAGCTGACACTATGTGTCAGGGAGATAGTCGTCATAGAAGACGAAAGAAAATGAAAAGGAATTCAAAGACAGTAATGGGGCACACGAGGGGTCCTGGGAAGGGTTCTGGGGTCTCACCTAGTTCTGCTTGCCCCATTTAGTTTCAGAAGAATCGACGAGACCAGGATGCCACCAAACACAAGCTCATGGAGATCGCCAATTACGTTGATAAGGTGAGACCAGGTGTGTCCTTGTGGGAAAGGTGCCAGCACCTTAGAGGAGCTGCAGGACAGGAGATCACACCTGACTTGCCTCTTGCTCGACTGGCTGCCCCACCAGCTTCTGGGAGGCAGTAGCGATGCAGCCAAAGCTCAGTGGTCACGACAAGACCATCAACTGCATGGACCTAGCCAAGTAACTTGTCTTGTTTGGGTTGCTGTTTTGTTTTGTTTTTTAATTTACAAAATGAGGGGTTGATTTAAATCAATAGCTTTGGATTGTTTTTGTTTTTCTGATGGAATCCTTTTTCTAATGTCTAATATAAAAGTCTGATGAAAACAGACACCTCTAAGCTGAAGCAGGGGTGAGGACCCAGAGTGCTGTCCTCTGACCCCCCTCCTCTCATCCCTCCCTTAAATGTTGAGGAGTGGGTTGTTTGGAGTCAATCTGTATAATCTCCATCTGTAAAACAGTTCTAAAATCATTTGGTTTTGTCTCTTAGAAAAGCCATGCAGTTGGTTAACTTTCCTAGTCAGGCTCTTTTAAACAAGCTCTTAGGAAATACCCAGGTTCTTGAATTTTACTAGAATAGGCTGGTCTGGGACTTGGAAATACTTTGTTTATATGAAAGAGTGCAAAATGCAGAAGAGGTAACCTAGAATGACAGTGGCCTCTTGATAGGCGAGTGGTAAATAGTTTTAAAAAGTAGATTTTAATGTTTGGGATCGCAGGTCTCTGAGAATCTGATCACATTTATTGTACAATTTCAGAGCACTCACAAAACTTCTGAACCTTAACTCTGGGCCTGCTAGGGATTCCTGGATCCCAGGTCTCAAGGGGGAATATATATATATATATTTTTTTTTTTTTTTCTTTTTTTAAAAAAAATATTAGAGGATAAGGAAGAGAACAAATATTTTTAGGGATTTACAAGCAAATTTGGTAGTGTACTGAAGTCATTGGGTGGGCAGGTCTGTGCCCTGTGTTTTTGCCGTAGATGACTCTGGAAACGCTGGTCAGTGTTTGGTGCCTGGTGAAAGTCAAACACTGGCATTTCCTGGAAGGAAGGACTCCAGGGACACAGTGCAGTCCTCTCTCTAGCCTTCAGTTCACTCAGCAATAACATCTAAATGATCCCACAACCCAACCACTCGGCATCTGGGAAAACAAGAAAAGCTTGTTTCCCTGGGGGTAGACCATGTTATCCCCCATGTGACATCTATTGTTCTGGAGATGCTGCAGGTGGGAGACTTGGCTGGGTCTCCGCTATGTAGATTCTGCAGCTGGTCTGGGTGATACAACCAGGGGTGCTGGTGAAAAGTGGAAGGAGAAGAGAGGCGTTAGCAAACCACATCCTTGCTGGAAGGCCCCCAGCCTTGCCAGCTGGTCTGCTCTGTGAAGCAGTCTCGGTTCTCTCATCTGCAGCTGAGGTTAGTCACTCCCGGCTGGGGTTAGGGAAGGCAAACTCACTTCTCTGAGGCTTGCTGACCCACCTACTTGAACTGAACTATTATGGAACTAAAACTGGAATGCACTGCACTGATCAGCTGAATCATGAACCCAATCAAAAATGTTTTTCCTTAACTGTGAAAAAAGCCAAGTTCAAGTCCTCAAAAAGCTCCCTAGTGAAGCAAGTTCACATTGAAATCCAAACCCTTTATTTTCTGCAATGATTGACCTGGCACAAAACAGGGAAATCAAAATTTCCATTGAAATCAACTGATACTCTGCTGAATCTGGAGCCCATTTACATCACAGTTTCTTGGGGGCAAGTTGATTCTCTGGATGTGTAAATATGGTAGCACTTCAGCAGTGTAGTGTCCTCATGAGTAGACTCTGAGGTCTAATAATCCGGGCCTTAATCCTGGCTCTGCCAGCTTCCTGC
>NW_006771758.1:1721742-1725190 GCF_000442215.2 Lipotes vexillifer
ACTTTGGCAAGTTACTGAACTTCTCTAGGCCTCAGTGCTTAATACATAGAAAGCACTTGATAAGCATTGGTGCTATGATTGTTATATTTACCTTGGGGCAGTACCTGCCACTTTCGGATTAAGATGGCATCTCCTGCTCACGTGGCCTAGGTTTGCCTGCAATTTTTTTTTTTTTAAGTTGCTGTCTCAGTATTCTCTAGGGTAGGCCAGTCAAAGAATTCCTTGTACTTACGCTTTCCAGTACTTAGCTTTAAGGAAAACCCTCTTCCTGCTATGTGTGTGTGAGATGAAATATACTGTGTCATGAAAGTTAGGTGTAGCTCTAGCCTTAAGGAGCCCAAGGATCAAGGCTCATTTATAGAATTTCAGGATCTCTGGGTTGGACAAAATCCTGAAGATTATCTGGGACCTTTGCAGCCTAAAGCTTGCAACCTGTTTATGGCATCCTTCACAAAACCCAAAAACCCCAGTGATGGGGAAGGAAATTTTGAAAGTAAGCACATCTATCTACATGTATTTCATTTACACCCATTTACTTCCAAAATGAGTCGGAGACGTCTTCCAATAAATCCATTAATATATCCGCACAATGGAATACTAGTCAGCAATAAAAAGGAATGGCAGCCTGATACAGGCTACAAGACGGATGAATCTCAGAAACATGCTAAATGAAAGAAATAACAAAAGACTACATATTGTATAATTTCATTTATAGAATATGTCTGGAAAAGGCAAATCTGTGGAGACAGTGGATTAGTGATTGCCCAGGTCTGGGGGTGAAGATGGGCAATGATGGTAAATGGACATAGGGGAACTTGTTGGTGTGATGAAAATAGTCTAAAATTGGATTATGGTGATCACTTTACAACTTGGTAAGTTAACTAAAAAATATTGAGCTGTACACCTAAAATGGGTGGATTCTGTGATATGTAAATTATACCTCAATAAAGTTGTTTTGAAAATGCATCTACAAGAGAACATTTTAGACATGTATAAAAATGATAAGGGCCATAAAGGAATTGGGAGGGATAATTGTACCAGACATCTGGGCCAAAGGTCCTTATTATAGATGACAGCGTGGCTTAGCTCACTTTGAAAGCTTTTTTCCTGTTTGAAATGAAATGTCTTCCTGTCTTTTTTACCTATAGACTGAGCCCCACTTTAGGCTCATGTGCAAAAATGCTGATCCTTTCTCCACATGAGAACCCCGTGCATGTCTGAAAGCAGCTCTGTGTCCTATCTCAGTCTTCATTTCTCTAAGCTAAGTCACCCCAGCTCTGCCACCAGGGGCAGAGCCTCTCTTAGGATGTCGTGCCTGTCTTAGGATGTCCCCCCTTCTGAGAAGGTGAAGAGCAACACGTGTTCCCCCTTCCCCTTGGAGGCATGTATAGAAGAGAAATCTGGAATCTGCTCTGAGCGCTTGGGCTAGGAAGGGGCTCATAATCTCAAGTGGTGTTGACAGATGATGCTGTGACTCTTCTATGTGTGTTTTCAGTTTTACAGATCCTTGAATATCCGGATTGCCCTCGTGGGCTTGGAAGTGTGGACTCATGGGAATATGTGTGAAGTTTCGGAGAACCCGTACTCTACCCTGTGGTCATTTCTTAGCTGGAGGCGCAAGCTGCTCGCCTGGAAGAACCATGACAATGCACAGTTAATCACGTAAATAGCCTTTTCCATATGTGTTGCCTTGGCCGTGGCTGCAAAGCCCCTGCCTGCAGTGCGTGTGCTGTTCGCCCTTTTCTCCCCAGTGCTGAAGGTTGGCTGGACTAAGCCATCCTTACTCTCCAGTCCAGGTAACGAAGTGTTCCTCGGGCATGTGCTCCGTACCCAGTATATCCAGGAAAATATTAAAAAGCCTGAGTCATAGCAATCCCGAATAAGAACCCAAATAAGAAAATTAGCCTTAGACATATTTAGTTGAGTCTTTGAAACAGTTGGGTGTGTATTTGGGAAGTGAGTGACTGTTGGTCATGGCTGCTTTGAAATAGACTTTCTAAGGGGCTCACCTTGATCTTCGTGGCGCTTTGTTCTAGAACAGGTGTTAATCGCCCAAAGCAGGCACAGGAGAGGGGCCTCCTCTGCTTGTCCTTCACGTCATTCCCAGGGGCTCAGGGTCGACTGCGAGATAGTCAAGTGGCAGATAGTGCAGGAATAGTGTGTTTGTGGGGAGGGAGACATGCAGGGAGAGGGCGGTTGTGTTGGAGTTTGTTCAATCCCCAGAGAGAAAAGAGCAGAAACTGATGGGTGTCGTGGTGGCCCGTGACAGTCCCCCGTGGTGATTATCTAGTATTTATTAGTGTTGACTTCCAAAGGTATTCTCAGGAAGTTACAACAAAAGGCACATACATAATAAAACCAATTTTTTTTTTTCCTGTTTCCTAAATATCTCTGAAACAACAATCATTTAAACCTTTGTTTACTCTTTAAAAGAGACCGGGGAAATAGCCGTACCAAAAACCGAAGTGCTTACTTCATGATGGCACATTTACCTAGGAAGAGTCTTTGGTTACCAAAACTTTGGCCTGATCTTTGAAAGCCTGGAGTTCTGCTTTGGGCAAGACCTTGAATCCAATTTCCAGTAGGACTTCCTTGGAGCCATGTGTGAGTTTATCAGATAACCAGTAGGGCGTCATAGAGCTTTGCATGTTTTTTTGTTTGTTTGTTTGTTTGTTTTTGCGGTACACGGGCCTCTCACTGTTGTGGCCTCTCCCGTTGCGGAGCACAGGCTCCAGATGCGCAGGCTCAGCGGCCGTTGCTCACGGGCCCAGCTGCTCCGCGGCATGTGGGATCCTCCCGGACCGGGGCACGAACCCGTGTCCCCTGCATCGGCAGGCGGACTCTCTACCACTGCGCCACCAGGGAAGCCCTGCATGTATTTTTTTGCAGAGTGTTTCTCTGAAGATAAATGTGCCTTGAATTCAACAAACATGTATTAAGCACACACAATGTGTCTGATTCTTTGCTAAGTTCTAATGACCCCAAAATAAATGGGATAGCCTTGACTCTCTAAGATATCATGGTCTAAGTAAGAAGACAAACACAGAGATATAAAAGCATGATGTAATGAACTTCCATGTAGATGCTTTAAATAAATTTCATGTTTGTGGCATGCACGAAAACACTGGTATTTTATTCATTCCCTTGCCCCTGCCCTGGATGCGTACAGCTGAGAAAAGCGTGTATTAAACTGGGGGAATGTAGCTGGCTGTTGGCAGATTAGGAGCACAGTTGCAAAACAAAGGCAGAAACAGCTCATCCTTGCACCCAGCTGCACTTTGTGAGGCTCCTGATGGGACACATCTGTTTCCTTGGCCCCAGAGTGATGCAGGAATGAAGCATCAGCCCCAACAGCTGCTGCCCTGACCCCCCTCCCCATACACATACCACAGAGCCAGGGATATGGCAGGGGGCCCCGGCACCTGGCGGAAGGGGGCATGATTCACTT